>NC_051156.1:214670350-214912850 GCF_013339745.2 Dermacentor silvarum | reverse complement strand
ACGTACACGGGTTCACTAAGCTGCACTTGTCGCACCTCGGTTGCTTCCCGCAGCGGTTGTCCCGGCAAAATGTGTCGTGCATTCTTCAAACATAACTGTACCGAACATTCGTGCTCCCATATCTGAGGAGCCCTACCGAGGTTCAGCCCGCTCATACTGAAGTCGAAATTCTTAATTCTAACGCCCCGTGCCACTCGGAGCTCTCAGCGAGGATATTTATAGGTATACACCAGTAGATTACCACACGTTCTAGTTTCACGAAATCGCTCATTAGAGTTTATTCTAGCCCAAGAACTGCCGTATTCGCCACCAGGTGCAGTCTTGAGAGAGTTAATCTAACTAAACCATGTGTAACTTTCCTTGTGTACTTTTTTCTGTTATTAGTTTTCATTTAATTGAACTCTTGTATTGACTCTTTTGACGTTGCGTACCATTGCGTACATAGCACTTTTGTTAACGCTGATGCCTTCCTTTTTCTTTCTTTTTTCTCTAAATGGCGGTTCATTTACATTAATTTAACGTTTTCCCCCCTTATGAAGACCTTACAGGCTTTCCTGAAGGCCTGTAAGGCATTCATAAGTAAATAAACGAACCATCTTCTATGCATGCTTCTTAAAAGCTAAGCCTCAAATCTATAGATTATTTTTTTCAAGGTCGAATAAAACGTTGAGGATATTAGAAGGAGAAGGGCCGATAGTGTGGCACGTGATTTGAAAACTCTTCGTAACGGCGCAAATGGGTAAGTAAGGATTACAAAGACGACTGTTTAACTTATGAACATACTAAACTCGTGGGGGAGATTATGTTAAGGTTTATCACTGCTTGCGACATATCGTCAAATTAGTAGGAGTCATGGAAGTGCGAACGTGCGCTATGCTATGGATGGCCGCAATGCTTACATTACAACATGTATTTGTGGTGGAAACCGTGTTACGTTTACTTTCCTTTCATATGGCTGATGTCATAGGAAGCAGAACATTTTAGAGATCACGTGTGAGCTATAAGGAAACATGCTGATGGTGGTATTGTTGTGTACGAAAAGGCAGTGCCACTCAGCACCTATGGATTACGTTTTATACCCTGCCACATGGGCAGTATTGATTCTAGTGTTGAGTGAGAGAGAGAGTGAAGAAAAAGAGAGGCAAGAATGTTAACCATACACACATCCATTTTGTTACCCTACGCTGGAGGAAGGCAGTTAAGGGGTAGAAAGAAAGAAAGAAAGAAAGAAAGAAAGAAAGAACCAAAGAAAGAGAGAAAGAAGAAAGAACGAACGAAAGACACAACGAAATAACGAAAGAAAAAAACGAACCCACGAACGAACAAACGAACGAACGAACGAAAGAAAGAAAGAAAGAAAGAAAGAAAGAAAGAAAGAAAGAAAGAAAGAAAGAAAGAAAGAAAGAAAGAAAGAAAGAAAGAAAGAAAGAAAGAAAGAAAGGAAACCCAGAGGTGTACATCGAAACTACAGTCACTCACCGAGGTCGGTCGACTTCAGGAGCTGCAGTAATGAATATATCGCTTTCTGGGGTCGCCATCGCCCAATTACTTTTTACATAAATATAATCGATATTGAATACAGGTGATCTAAAGGTTTCGGGTGTGGTTGAAGCCAGAAGCTTTGGAGGCTATAGTGAGATTTAAGTCAAGCAGTGCTCGATCTTCGTTCCCCGGAAGCAGGCTCGCAACTGCTTTTGCGAGAGCAGTGTTGGACGTGAAGCATTTTTGCTTAACGAAAAAGAAGGTGCAAATTGAAAAACTAACAAAGAAAGGCATTACAGAAAGAATGACTGAAAGTCGTTATTATGAACTGCCGGTCAGCAGCCGACCTTTAGAGAAACATTTTCAGACAAATATGAAAAAAATATTTTTTACCATTAAAACCAGTATTTATTATTAACTTTAAGAAAAAGCCACTGCTACACCGGATTGAAAACAACATGTTCAAGTGCGTATATTGGAAAAAGTGTGCTGTACCAATTAGAAAAAAAAAAACGAGTTTAACGAACGTCATTTTCCACGCCGCAAATAACGTGACCAGTGCCCTTTATCGGGAAACCATAGGTACATGCGAGAAACGTAAAGGAAACGAGAATTAATTTAGCTCTCCAACAAACTCTAGAAGCGCTTCATTGAGGTCTTTATTTTGGTCCGAGACGCAGGTCTTCCCTGTTTGGTTTGTTCTCCGCTGTACTCCTCGATGCCATTTAATTTGAGCGATCTCATTACGGGCTGCGCACATGGCACGAAGTAGGTAGCTTCATTACTCGTATTCTTTATTAATCAAGCGCCCTTCCTTAAGGGTGGATTTTGATTCCTCACTATAATACATACGTAAACGCCGCCCTTTAAACTGTTGGATTTCCTAACCGAAGATCGGGGTCACGGTAATTATATAAGTTTCGCAGACAAGTCAGATAGCATTTTGCCCTTCTCTCATATCATTCGCGTTGTTGGCTTCCATTACGATATCAGAATATGCTCGCTGATGGATGCTCACCTGAGAGGGTAAAATGATGTATTCAAGTCTATGCGCTTGCTCGTTTTTGAAGTGTGCGTGGATCATTTCGAAATATTTTTTCTTGCTGCTTTTCGTTTATTATAGTTGCCTTTTATTGGCACTGGCACGATATGTACCGCCCGCTCTTTGGCCAATCCCACCCGTTTGGATGGCCCACCCGTTGGCCCCACCCATTGCGGGTATGTGCCATTCTATGTAAATCATCATAATCATCACCATAATCATGATCAACACCGGAACACACTTCTTGGCCGATGTCCCGTTGTATGTGTCATAGCATGAGAGTGATTATCATCAGCACATGGCGATCATCGCAAAAAGCTAGTTGGTGTTTGAATCCTGCCGCTGGACGCGGGCCAGTCTTTCATTTTTTTAACAGCGAAGCTGTTTAACCTGGGCTTTTGCCGTTAGGTGTAACGCCGAAATGTGGGCCTATCCTGGTGGGCGTGCAGAAAGGGTCCAAGCGCGATGGCACATACCCCTATGATTTAGCGAAGCTGTTTAAGCTCGAGGGATGGTCCGTCGAGTGTACGCCGCAAAACCTCCGGCTGGCGATTACGTCACCATGCGCCGCCTAGCAACGCTTCGCCCCAGCTGCGCCGACCGCGCTGAGCCTCGCCACAGCTGCGTGAACGGTGACATCATCGCGCGCGCCTTTTCGCTTCGCCTTAGCTTTGCCGAGCCATGACGTCCCCGCGTCATGCGGAGTGGTTGCCGCGGCGGCGCAGAGGCGGAGCTAAGCCTTGACGTCGCTGCACCGACCCACGGGATATATAGCTCCGCGTCGCCGCCGCGGCTAAAGTCCCTATATAGTAAAGTACCGCCATCTACTCTTTCCTCCTGCCGTCTGCTCTCCTAAAGCGCTTCTTTTTTTCTTTACTTTTTGCTTGCGAAAGCAAGTCGACTGTGACGCCCCTAGAAAGTCCTCGTTGAAGCTTTCAGGCCGGGCGCGCGCGCCGCGGCCGCCGCCGGCGACTGCGGCTGCGCAGAGTGACCTTCAACATGGCTCTGAGGCGGAAAATAAACAACATATAAATAAGTGAAAGCGCGCGCTATCATCTTCCAATCGGAGATACAGGAGAGAGAGAAGCGGCGTTGATCAAAGGATGGCGGTACTTTTCCTATATGGGGACTTTAGCCGCGGCGACACAAAAGCGCCGCCGTCTCCGCGCCGAGCACATCGCCGCGAACATGGGGCGGCCAAAGAAGAGCGTCACTCCCGAAGAAGAGGAAGAGCGGCGCGAAAGCCACCGCGCCGCTACTCGAGAGCGAATGAGATGACTTCGGTCCGAACCCGTGTATCGCGCCGCCGAAGCGGTGGCGAAACGTCGGCGATTCGCAGAAGATCCGCAGTTACGAGCCCGCGAAGCCAAGCAAAAGCGTTTGAGCGTCCAGAAACGTCCAGATACTGTAATGTCCGAGTGTTCGTTGCTTCTTGGGCTGCCGATGATTCCGGGGTGATCTTGCGCAAAACGTGGCCGAGTCTCGAAGTATAAACTCGCAAAAACTTGGCCGAACCGAGCTAAAACTAGGTGGGGTCACCAGCTTCGCTGTTTGCCCAGTCTTCGCACCACTGGTGTGAAGCTGCCCCTAATTTTTTTTCCTTTCTTTTTTTTTTCTTTTTTTAAGTGAATGCGAACCTACTCGGCGAGAATCCGACCAGCGACCTAGCGACAGACCAACCGATCCAGGCGAAACCATGGAATAGCAGGCAATGAAAGCTTAGCTTTAAAAAATAATTATTGCTAAACATCTTCCAATAGCATTGCCAGTGTCGACTGCTACAGCGGCACTAAACGACTGCCGTTTCGCATAGAGTTATAATGTTAGTCAAGAAACCGTACTCAATGACATCCCTTTGCGAAACGGACCCGCTGCAATCGTTGGTATTTGGCTCAATGCCGAGAAATGTTCTGCGTATCCGGACTTGCCACCATGTGTTGCACAACATAGGTAGTTCACTTTCCAAAATGCGCAGTTAGGATTGCCGCAAACGGCCTCTTAATATTCTACTGCTGTAATATTGATTGCTTGCTTCACTCTCGAGCTCAACGTACGTGGCATGCATGACTTTATAACTGCATGCGCAAAAACACAGCCTTTAGCTAGGACACTTTTTCGATACGTTTACTTCGATACCGAACGACGTGGCAGAATGACAGGACTATATATGGCAATATTTCGCGTGTCACTCAGTGATGAAAGAATTGCTTACCAAGCTGTCAGATGAGCTATAATCCCTTTTAGAGGAATAAGGTCAGGGCTAAAAGCCGAAACCTGACAGGACCTCGCCTCCCTAAGCTCTTTGACATAGCAGGGCAATATACATCGAGACAATACATTCATAATATTGTCAACAACATGTGAAAGCACATATTCAGAAATTGCACTATAAGCTTTACAGGCAGTAAGGCCTTTTAACAAACCACACCAGCGGATAAACACCGGTTGCCATGGATTGGAGCGTTTTATTCGACCAAACGACGTATTTATACAGGCGATTAGGCCTAAAGCTATGCAGTAATCAGTGCCTCCTTACGTTTCTCCGAGAAAAACTCTCCCAACCGCACTTATATTTTTCTCTTTCTGTCGCTTTTTTTTTTTTTTTTTTTTTTTTTTTTTTTTTTTTTTGCTCAGGGACTGGGTAGGTTTACGCTAACGGCACGGTTATATAAGGCGCTCTCGAAAGTATGTCGGCCGAGATTGCCTAATTTGGGTCAGTACGCTCCGTTGACGTGTATCAGCTCGGTTTAGTCGCAAGAAATGCTGATATAGCTCATTATTGGGATGACGTCGTTGCTGCATTACTGAGCTCCGAAACAAGCTCAGAAGCATCAGCGTCATCGTGACTAGTGAACCACGGATTAGCTCGGTATGTTGCTTGTATAGCGTCTCTTTCGCAAGTATGCTGTTGTTGCGGCGGAACTAACTCGAAGGGATCATCCTTTACTGTGAAAGGCCCCGTTACGAGGAACAGGCCGGGAAATTGAAGTCCACGTAATTTGTGTATTACCTAATAGGGCACACTATATACTTCTATTGACCAATACAAGATCACTATCCGCCGACTCAACGATTAAGCATTAGGCACCGTTTGAGATTGTCTACAAATTTTGCTGATGTATATGGTTCTCAGTAGTCTTTCTGCTCCCGTTAACAGATGTACCGCCGTCAGCATGCTGAACACAAATGCTCCGCAGCGTGGCCTGGGCCGACTTGGACTGACGCCAGCACCAAGGTAAATACACCTGGTAGCGAAGCTTCCAAGATAAATATACCTGGTAGCGAAGCTTCCATAGAAGCCCATACGTTCAAAACATGGCGGTTCATCTGCGGTTCATGGGGCTTAGCGCCATCTGTGTGAGGAGGGAACACTTCCGGCGGAAGGAAAAATAATTTGACGTCATATCCGTTAAAAACAGAAGTGACGTCATTTTGTTCTCAAAGGCGCGAAATTTGTTTTCGAAGGCTGGCCATTAGAGCTGTATATTCAAATTCCCCGCCATTCGACGTGATGGGTGTTTCGAGCTTTCAGCGCGGAAACCGATGCAGGAAAAGTTCAGCCATACGGGTGTCGAAACCGCACCCTTGCGCAGCACATACTTTGTTTGGAGGCCGACGAACGCTTTGGGCGTAAAGTGCTCGTCCTCTAGTCGGACGCCAAGCCCGTCGGCCAGCGCTGTCCCACGAAAACAACTAAAGTGAACAATTATCTGGCGGTCGCAACTCACTACTTTTGACTGAACAGAGCCGCTATTCTGGACATTCCGACATTTTCTTCGAGGCGTGACGTACGCATGACGCTTACAAAATGGCTCCGATAACCCCAGTTTGCTTTCGTAACGTGACGCAAATTTCACGTTTCGCCTAAGAAACTGCAATGTAGGCATTGCACCTAGCGTTCTTTAAATAGCAAAACAGTTTTCCTCCCCAGTAAAATAAAGCAGCTGGCTCAACGCGTACGATTATTCCATCCAAATCCTTTCTCACTTCCGTCGTCTGCATGCGCACAAGCTGTCGTCTGCTTCATTAGCTAGGATGTGTGTCCTCGGGAAACGGAATGGGTTATCGTATATTGGCGCCCAAGCGCTTGCTTTCTAGCTTGAGACAACATACGTGACCTACCAGTGATGATGAGCGCACGCTTTAGGTCGCGTTATCGCTATCTCGTGAAACGCAAGTGACTCACCCCGACTCGTCTGGCCGAGAAGCGGCAGAATATCATCGATAGCGTTGCGCGCGCCACAGGTATCGGCTTGCGCGACTCAAGCGCCGGCACTGCCCTCTCTTGTGCACTTCGCTGCTTACTTGCACCGCGAGAGAAAACTTCAAGACGCCGCCTTGCGTACATTTATTTTTATAAATTAAGAAGTTGCCATTCTCATAGCCTTTGATGACACGAAAAGACATTAATATTGATTACAATACAAACGCATTAGTGAAAAGTGCAAAATGTCGCAGAAATTTTGCAAGTTTCAACTAATATTATTTCAAATAAACGTGTTTTTAATAAAAATGATGGTTCAAAACACAAATGCCAACACCACCGAGAGGGAGGCAAATGCTTTGAGCACGCATTGTGAACAAAAGATTTTCATGGCCCCAAATGACAGGGAAAATGCGGCGATACGCATGCCTCTCGACTGCCATTGCATATGGCCGCTCATTACCATAATTCGCGAGGTTCGTCGCAGCACAAATTATGACGGAAAATCTCTGCAATGGCGGCCCAGCGCAACGTCACGCAACGTCAAATTGACGTTTACGAAACGGCCCTTTCTGTGACGCTCTTCACGGGATATTCCCTCAGCCAATCAACAGGCTGACATGCCGGCTATCTTGGAACGCCACCACATATTCGCGAAATTGTAGATGCGTTGCACGGGTTTCTGCACGCTACCATTCACTTTCTTTTTAAAGCGCTAAAGTCGCAATATAGGTGCCAAGGACCACAAAAAGTATTAGTCGATAAAATTTGCAGCTCTACATCACGTTTCGTCATTCTGATGAAAACGCAAAATTGCATTTTGCAGAACTTCTGTTTCCCGGCACAAATTTCAAAACAAGTGACCTCTGGACATCCAATGAGATAGCCAAGATGGCGGATACTGGCGGCCGTGCAGCCGCCATCCGTGTCGAGATTAGAGCCTCAGGTTAAGAAACAATGAAACTACACGCGTCACCAAATTCAGACAAACGTCGAAAAGCAAAGCAACACGTACCACATGTGAGGGGGGGGGGGGGGGGGGGGTCGTATTGTAACAGGTGAATTTTACGCGTGCCCCTTTCTGCACACTTGAAGAACTGCATTGCATTGCAAGTGATAGCGGCGTCAACGCCCGCCGCTATCGGTGGGCGCTCTTATGCCACGTACACACTAGCGGCAAAACGCGCGCCGCGAAACCAGCCGCGAAACGGGTTTTTGTTGCCGCGGCATGGATCGCTCCTGGGCCGAGTTTTCGCGGTTTGCCGCGTGCCGCGGATGAAGGAGACCAATGAGGGCGGCCCGCTTCCGTGACGTGCGCGCGGGAAATGGTGCCATGCGGACCCGCCCGACCGCTTGTTTCTCGTTTCGCACTATCATCTGCACGCGTCAGCTCCCGGATAGTTCGAGAAGGGGAGAGGAGTCTAGTCTGTCACGTGATTGCCGCAGCGGCGCGCCGCCGGTTCGTGTGGCCGCCCTTACGGTGGGCGCTGAAAAAGGGTATTTATTGATCATAATCTCTTATGACTCTCTTATCTGTTATGACAACCTATCTCTTATGACTGGCTGCTTCCAGCTCTGCGTAGAATTCTGCTCTCGGTTTTTATTTATTTATTTGTCATCCCTTTTTCTCGAATGTTATTACCCAAATTTATTGCTAGCCTCCACGTGTCGACACTCCTCCACGTGCCGACACTTCGAAAGAATGTTTTTCATTGCGCGCGTGGCTTTTCGAGGCCATAAATTAAATCACTTCAGGGTGAACATTTTCTTGTACTTGCTGGAATGGCGCACTGGGCTGTCGAAAACTGAATTTGTATTTTACAGCCTCAACAACGTACGCTCGCCGGTGAAGAAGCGTTCGGAAGGTAAAGGACGAAAGGACGCACAGAAGGTGATATTTAATCCTGCTTAGATATTACCCATAAGTCTTACAAACGTAGCCTCTTTCTGTTCTTCGTTCTTCTTGGTCCTCGCATTGTATTCTGAGTGTCAATATTTTAATGTAAACTTTGTTTATTTATTCGGGAGTCTATCCCCCTTTTCCTCTCGCTCTCTCATTGGTGTCGGCCTTCTTTCTATGGGGATATAGTTATCAAGCACTCGGCATATTATCGTCCCGTTCCGCCTTTTGAAACAACAACAGCAGCAACAATAACGTTGACAACTAATAATGACATTGGATACAGGTTCTGAAGGACACCAGAGGGGATAAGCAATGAGTGGAGTGTGAGAATTTGTGACAGCCACTTTACTAGAAAAACATCAACGACCGCACAATGAATAACATTTATTCGCTACGTGAGAATTCGTCTTTCAAGTCTAAAATACTTCACGCCATTGCATGGCCTCTAAAGAACAGTGCTGGGATTAATTGAAACAGAGCGTCGTTATCTGCTTCACTGGCCAGGATTGTTGACAGGCCGAAAGGGCACATTCATCAGTTAATTTTTTCGCAGATGAAGGTGTCAAGTAATAGGAGGTGGGTTGCCATTTTTGATTCTCTCTATCTCCCTCTCTCTCCATTTTTTTTTTTTTTTTGAAGACGGAGTAGGTTGACGACGGGTTTCGGCTAGTTTGTGATGCATAGCAATTAGCACAGACGAAGGAAACCGGACGAGGTACTCACCCTGTTTCCGTCATCTGTGTCTGTGTGCTCCTCTTCTAAGAGCTGTACGTATCCACCACGGTGTATAGACATCCTCACACCACGAATTGAAGCGGCAAAACTTTGTCTTTATTATTTATTTATTT
Organism: Dermacentor silvarum; assembly: GCF_013339745.2. Taxonomy (NCBI): domain Eukaryota; kingdom Metazoa; phylum Arthropoda; class Arachnida; order Ixodida; family Ixodidae; genus Dermacentor; species Dermacentor silvarum. The sequence goes on along the minus strand of NC_051156.1, from coordinate 214,903,371 downwards.
ATTTATTTATTATTTTTTATGTGAAAGCTTTATATGACTCATGAGGCGGAAAATCCGACCTTCTCGGCGTTGGCGTGACCTACGATGGTTCTAAAGGTCAATTGAGCCAATCGAGGCAGTTGATGACGTCAATTAGGGCAAAGTTAATTAAGGCAGAGTGAGTTACGCCAGAGTGAATTAAGGTGAAGTTAATTAAGGCAGGTTTAATTAGGATGAAGTTCATTACTGCACTCGAACCCAAGACCACTGGTGGTGGGAGTCGAATCCTGCGACCTTTGGTGTTAACTAAGGTGACGTTAATTAAGGTACAGTTAATTAAGATAGAGTTAATTAAGCCACTCGAACCCTCGACCGTTGGGGCGAGTCGAACCCACGACTTTTGGTGCTTATTAAGGCGAAGTTAAACAAGACGACTGAAAGAGCATTGGCATCGCGCGGTGGTCGCAACGCTTTCGAATTCATCCACTTAGGGATAACTAAGTGCCCCTTGAATTTTTTTTCTTCAGAACTTTCGTAGCTGCTTGCTGATTTCTGTAAGCTGCGAAAGTTTACACATAGCCAAGTGACCTAGTGGCAGGCCACTGAAAGTCATTGGTGCAGTCTATCCCGAGCGGTGACAGGCAACTCTCGTTCGAGACGGCGAATAGCGTTCCATATCTGGCTGCACTCCTATCCGGAAATAAATTCTCGGTCGGGCTAGTGATCTTGAGCACGCAAAGAAAACTGGAAGGAGAGCTACAGAAAGCGGAATAGAGTACTCCCCAGCGCTACCGCACCAAAACAACAAAAGCCACGGTGGCTGTGGTGCATTGGCGCTGGCAAGTCAGCTGGCATTAGCCACCAATCGTGTTACTGCCTTTAGTTAGGAACAAGCGGTCACGCTAAGCCAGTGCGATGTAATGAGGACCTCGTACACGCGAGCTCTTCGGCGTGTGCGAGATAATCGCTGTGTTGTTCTTGTTTCATTCACGTCTGAAAATGCCCTCTTGGTGCCTCGTAAGGGTTCGCGTGCTCGCTGGCCCTCCGTTCTAGCTACGGTTTGTCCTCGACCAGCCACGCGCGTCTCTATCACAGCGCAACGATAAGCTTGCCTAACGCGATCTAGTAAATTACATGACCATTATCATTACTGCATAGGAACATACAAACAGCAATCGAAAGCGAAAGGATAGTCGGTTATCAGGTTAGCTGTTGTCTCCTGGAAAGGACGCTACGCCCGCCAGCATGAAGAGGAGAGAAGAAGGGAAAGAGAGAAGAGCGGACACAGTTTAAGACGTCACGTGACGTCACAGACAAGGACATCATCACTAGTCACGAGATTCGAGTCATAATAATATCTTTGAGGGCTTCGTATCAGCTTAAAACTCAGATTTCTACTTTTTGTTTTGAAACACGAAGGGGCACTACGGCGACCATTATGGAAGTCGAAGATGCTGGAGCTTGTGCAGCTGTGCAGAGTGAGTACTTCTTAAAGCCGAGCGTTGTATAGGCAAGAGAAAGAAATTAAATCATTGGGAAGCAGTGTTACCATGTTTTTTTGGCGCATGTCGCTAAATTTAGACAGAAAAGTCGCTAAATCAGCGCTAAATTTGTCTTCAATGTCGCTAGAACTATCACTAGAACTGTGAAGTAAGTTTTAAATAAAGTAGGCGTTTTGGAAAACTATAACATATGCTAGCTGACGTGGCGTAAATCATCTACCGAAGCATTTCACATTTGTCTAGTGTACATTTATGTGCGGAATAAGCAGTAAACGTAACGTTAGGGTGTATAGGGGTTTATTTATCAACTACATCCACATAACAATGAATGAAACGAGCTGAAATTTTGTTCTTACTTTCAGATTGTAAAGTTACAAATCCGGAACAATAAAAAAGAACATGAATAACTTGATTTTCTTAGCACGAAGATTAAGGCACCTGGACTGCTATATCGCTGCTAATTTCGTAGTTCTCCGTGTTCATGAAAGGAGAACAAAATTTTTTGACACGCGCTTGGTTGTATGTTGTTAACGGCGAATGCAACTGCGTGCATGAAGCACAAGCACGGTGTGAGCACAACATATGTGAAGCAATTGTTTCGTCATTGTCACAGCACGCACAGCACGCACGCACGCAACGTACAGCCTATTTCTACCGCTTAATTGTACTTTTTTGATAATATCATGCGTCCTGGAATGTCATTTTTAAAGTAGCTTTCCTAACTTTTAAGTCGCTAAAGTGTCACCACTTGTTATGTCATGTCGCTAAAAAATTGCCTGTCGCTGAGTACAAAAGCTTGTCACTAAACAAATAAGAAATTCGCTAAATCTAGCGACAAAATTGCTGAAATGGCATCGCTGGGAAGTCCTGCCGTTTGCCTTACTCCAGTCACCAGCTGCCATCTGCGGTGGATAACTCTCAGAGGGGTTAAAGAGATGTACTGATTTGAAAATGGAAAGCTTGACTGATCCTGTGGAAGCCGGCCACTGACAACGTGTTTGAAGATGAGCGATGAAAAGGCTCGAGTGCAAGCTGTACCGCGTGTAGGGGACTAGGTTTCTCGAGTGCGCCTGCAACGGCGAAAAGTAAAGGTCCGGGCGGAAGCACGATGACAGAGGATGGTGGGTGGGTGGGATGGCAGGCAGTGAGCTATGTTGGCGAGATATGTTGCAGAGCCCCTTTCGAGCTATACTGCTGAATCGCCCATTCGGTGTCATGGTTTGTGATGGAGACCCCGAAGAGTGTATCGTATACGATGCTCGAGCCCGGCCTGCCGGGCCTGGTTATGCTTCCGGTTACCGCTCGTCGAGTCAGCTCTTCCGCAGAGCCTGCTCTCCCGGAAAGGCTGCGCACTTCTCATCGACGTGCCCCCGGTTATTAAACGCGGTGCGTCATCCATCGAGCCGCTGGCCGCCGTCATCACATGAAAAGTTGCCGCCCCACCAATAACTCGCGTGAACGGCGAGGCTTGGCTGGCCGTGCGTGCTCTTCGTGACAGGCGACTGCGCCGGACGTCTAATAAACTACGGCTAATCAGACAAGCTCTCAATCATCTTTGAAGAATGAGTCCGTTCATTTATTATACCTTTCTTTCTGCTGTTGTCACGGCTTTATACAAAGAGGATGGAGATAGCCTTATTTCATTTTGACCCGCAAGCAATTTGAATAGCTCCGCACTACTGAGCTCCGCATACTATTATTACTTTAAAGGAGGATAAAGGCAGGGAGCCCAACTAGTGCGGCCTCAAGCACGTCTCATCTTTGCTGATGGCGTATACCACTAGAGCAGCCGTACTCCGACGTACATTACTAATGATAGTAATGGTAATTTAGAGTAATGGTAGTAATGAGAGTAATGGTAATTTGGACAGCACGCCGCCACCCATAGTGGTGATGTAACAACAGTGAAATCAGTTGCTAGGCTGGTTCTTTTATACATGAAAGGCTAGTAGGGACGTCACTCCCTACGTCATCTTGTGCAACAGTAATCTTTACTGTCTTTACCGGCAAACGCATGCTGGGAGCGCCAACGGGGAGAGCTACGTGGTTCGCATTGTTATCAGCAGGAGCGCCTTATCACCAATTGTGTGGTTCGGATGCTTGCTTTGTGCTTGGTCTTTATTGAAATGTGTGATGTTCTGTGTGTTGTATGCGTGATTCCAAAGAGCGTATGTGCTGATTCGCTTTACTATGCTGAATGTTGAAGCCTCTGCCTTTCCGAGCATGAAAGTAGCCCGCGAATACACTCGAAGTGCCTCGAGTGGCCGGTCGCGCGGCAATTTTGCGTTTATTCGCAGGCTTCTTTCACGCTCGGAAAAACACTTTTATGTAGCACGTATTGAGCAACAGAAAGCTGTATCGGGCGTTTCTCATGTTGCTCAGCAATTTTCTCATTGACACGTTTTATCTAATCATAATATTCGATAAGTTGATTAATTATTTAAGACTACTTACGTAATAAGGCGGATTTCAAAAAATAATATGGGCATCTCCAAGCGATGGCAAACAACATTACCTTGGTTCTCTCCAGCTAGGTGGCATTTGCATATTTTAAATCTTTGTGCATGATAGTTGGTAATCTTGGTGGAAATCTTGGTGCAGCCCTGTATATGGTGACGTGCTATAAATCTGTTCTTTTTTTTTTTCAGAGTATACCATCATGTTAAAGATAATATTATTGGATTTCAATTTCGGTCTACAAACGTTTGCTATCGACTGATTGGCCTAATTCCTGTTCTTTTAAAAATCGCTAGTAGTGTGACAATGTTTAGTAATATCAGTCTAACAGTTAGCATTGGCTAATCTGTATTCTTTTGGAAGTAACGCTGACATATGCAGCCTGATGTGCGACGGTGTCGGGCAGTTCAAAAGTGGCTGAATGCTACTATCCACAAGTGCTGTTTTCTTTTTCTGCACTTCCTTTCTCTTCAAAATGTTGTCTTAAGCAAAACGTTTTAAAAGTTCTTAACGTTCGAGTTTCCAGGAAAGGATACAAATTATGCGCTTGAAGTTAGGTTTCCTTCTTGCTACTTTTTTGTTTTAGTAGACCGTACCTAATGCAGTCAATCAATTATGTTGTCACGTGGGTTTTTTATACTTCACCTTCAAAATATGCATTTCTATACTCTTGTGTGGCTCACATTGACCTGCGCTCGCAGTGATTATGGCCCACCTAAAGCGAGCGAATACGTGTGCGCGGTTTCTGTTGCACAGAAAAGCATATTCTGGGCGTGTAATGACATCTGGCATTCATTCAACTTACCGCACTTTTCGGTACGTGCGGCCTTGTCTAACCTCTTTCACGGCAATTTGGGTCTCTGGGTATTTGCCACTGGTTATGTACCCCTAGGTATGAGTAGGAATAGACAAATTGACGCACTGTATATGTGCAACTGGGCATGAGCCCACTGGCTATGTGCGCCAATATGCAACTTGGGGACATTGGATATGTGCAACTATATAGGCACGTGGCATTAGGCATGTGACACTAAGCATAGGAACATTCTCGGCCAATCCTCCAGAATGAGCATATGCCACTGGCTGGGTGCCCGGATCGACAAGCAGAAGAGGAGGCAAAAAATGAAGAAGTCGGCGCCAGAAAATTGACAAAGTCAACTACACAGAAGGGGAAAAGTTGGCATCGAGAGCGGCCGAGTGTGGAGAAAATGTGGAGTGAACAGAATGTGGATTGAGCGAGGAGCGTCGAGTTACACAGAAGTAAAGGAGATGTTGGTAGCACAAAATTCAAGTCGGCTACACAAACAGACTTTGGCAATATCACGTGTCGCTACATTGCGTCGATGATGATGGCATTAACGTCGACATTCATCGTGAGATGCGTTCTGCCAGAATTTTTTGATGACGTATCAAATTATGTTTTTATCCTGCTTCGTTTTGGAAGATAGACAGTTTTGAAACATTAGGCAAGTATTCATTTGTTGTCTAATACCATGAATACAAGAACTGACAGAAAATTCTCGCAGTTGCAACTTGTAGTTATTCATTTTCCTCACTTTAGGAAGGCGTTTCGAACATGTGTGCAAGATGTCATCATGGGTCTTTTAATTCTGTTGCTCAAGCTATTTGCGCATTAAGTCGATCGATGACGTCATCCGCTTGGAACCACGATCTGTCATCTCTATTAGGCTCTCCCGCGGGTCTATGAAGTATTTGAAAATCCTTTCAGAACTAGCGAGTTCGATCAACGGCTGCCGTGCCGCGAAATAAATTTTCGGTACTTGGCTGCAATACTCGGCGCGCAGAAGCACGCTGCGTAACTCGCGATATTTTTACACCCGCCAAGATATGACTATTCGCACTGAGCACGGACAATACTTCGAAAATATTGAATACGCAAGAACGGACAATCAATTGCTGGGTACGTAATATCGGTGGCAGCTGGTGCACGCGACGAATGTTCGCGATATTAAGTTTAAACATATGGCGCGAAAGTCCAGCAGCCTTTTCTATAATGATAGTCTTCGCTGAAACTCTTACTCTTTCGATTTTTTTTAGAGAAAGAAATAAAAACGGTAGGCGATCCTAATCATTCACTTAGGTGTCTCTTAGTGGCACCCACACCTCAGCGTTAATTCTAATTATATCTTATTCCAATCTAATTCCAGACACTTCAGATACTGAACTTGTGACTAAACTTGTGCTCTGATATCATATCTATATTGAAACCCATGAATTTTGTACTGCACTATTTTTGTTCTTTTATTCAGATTTATTTTAAATTTCGTCTCCGGTCGTCTCAGCTAAATAATTCTAATTATTCCAGACAATTCAGTAACTCGACTTCTAACTAAACTTATGCTATGATATTATATCCATAATAAAACCCAAAAATTTTGTACTGTACTAGACTTTTTTTTCTGATTTATTTTCAATATCATCCCCGGTCGTCTCAGGAGATGAACGGGAAGTGTGTGTGTGTGCGTGCGTGTGTGTGTGTGTGTGTTGTGTGTGCGTGTTTGTGTGTGTGTGTGCGTATGTGTGTGTGCGTGTGCGTGTGTGTGTGTGTGTGTGTGTGTGTGTGTGTGTGTGTGTGTGTGTGTGTGTGTGTGTGTGTGTGTGTGTGTGTGTGTGTGTGTGTGTGTGTGTGTGTGTGTGTGTGTTTAGATTTTTTTGTGCGCACTGCGACATTCAATTTCCAAAAATTACGGGAAATTTCAACATCTTTGTGTTCTTTGGAATTTTTAGAAATCGCCTGTGTCAGGTAGCCTAATTCATTTCATTGAGCCGGGTTATTCGATGAGGCGGACAATGTAGCAGGAGAAATCGAAGCACATATTCAACTAATTAACAGAAATGCACTAATTAACTTCTTATTTAATTATATTAACACACATATTGCAATTTAGGAATTGTAGCTGGTGAGCTTGGTAGGCGTATCCACTTGGAATATTTGTGGATATACTCATATATGCAGCAAGTTATATGGAAGAACCCGCGATGTGGCTTATACAACCCCAGTATGCTAACCAAGACGGGCATCTCTGTTTTGCGTAACAAAAAGAAGAAAGAAAGAAAAACTTCCTACGCCAAGCCTGAACATAAACGTCTGTTCACAGACATCTCCGAAGCACACCGACCAGTTACTGTAATGAGGAATTATATACATGGGATACTTTGATTGACGTCATTTTCTTTTATTTATCCCCGAAGTTTGTGCCTCTAGGTGCGCGCCCATTCTTGGCCAATCCCCAAGAACGTACATATCCCACTACTATTCCAACATAAAACATGTACACATAGTGTCGGCTCAGGGATATCTCTAAAGCTCCAAGAAATGGGGAATGGTATTTCACAGACTCTTTGGTTTACTTGATTTTTCACTGATTTACCAGTTCGGTATGTGCTGCTTGGTGTGTGCCCGCTATTGGTCAATCCTCGAACACGGTTATGTCCCACTGGGTCACAACAGGTGAAGAATCCCTAATTGTTGCTTGAGACGTGTCGTACTGCTCTGTGCATACACCTGTTATCGCCATTCTTCCCTCAACAAGAGAGAGCGAGAGAGAAATAGCAAAGAGGAAAGAGAGGTTTACGAGACGCACGTCCGGTTTGCTACCCTGCACTCGGGGAAGAGGATAGAAGTGTCACACATCGCCTTCATCTTGTCGTGACATCACTGCGTACACGCGTCTCACGCTGTGCATCCACCTGATTTTGGTGTTTTCAATTAGGCAGGGCTTGCGAGTGATGCAGTGAATAAACTTTATAACTGCGTGATAGTAAAGTTATAAGACCTCTGTGGCGGATAAATATAAACACTGCACGAGATTAGACGTTGCATAGCATGAAAGTAAGCGCAATTACACGCACCAATGTTAATTGCGTAGGATTTAATGAACTGCTTTTTTAAATCTTAGCTTCACATTGATTACAACCTTTGTGTTGTATCTGCATGTGATGCTTTTTTTTTTCGGCTAACGTGTCTTGTTGGCTTAATCCGTCAAGCACAGGGCCACCAATCGCAAGAAAGCTCTCACGCTAAAACTTTCTGTAAGACCCAATCGTGGTGTTGGACCTTATTAAAGAAGCCGGCTGGCTATTAAGAAACAGCATTCACAAATGAAAAGCTTTCTGAATTTGGCCCTAGGGACTCTTTGAAAGAATTTTGGCGCTCAGATCAACTACACACAACTATACTCAGTGACTGCCTAAACACTCAGCATGAGCTCCGTCCACAAAATCACACTGCATCTGCTCTCTCCGCCTTCGTGCTCCAAGAGGTAGTTATTGAAAGACGTTCGCTTGTTGCCGTGACGTCACGCAGTTGAGCGAGTGTAAATGGCGTGCTCATCTATGCTAATTTTCGTTGAGCTGGTCGGCAGTTCTAAAATTGTCGTCAAATATATAGTGACCACCTGACGCAGGAGTGCACACTCCGCACGGCTGAGGACCAGAGTTCCCTTGTCTTACTCCATTTGCCCCGTTTTGTTTATAGTACAGTTTTAGCCTTTCCATTACGTTTGTTGCTTTTCAGCGACACTTCATCACGGGACGATGTCGTAGCTATCTGAGCTAGCGGGAATGCGAATGCGATCTCCATTTGCATACCACCCAATCTCGCCAACAGCGTGTGCCGCTCGACAGGCGCCGGAAATGAGGTTGAACGGGGAGGAACGGCGAAGTGTGCATCGAGCCGGATATTCATCGATGCGTATAGCGGGCACTTCTCGAACAATCTGCATGGACCGGCGCGCACATCTCTGCTGACGCAGCGAGCCTTCACTTACGTATGTCGTATATAGAAGTGGCTGAGCGCGTTATGAAAGAAGGCAGCGGTAACCAGCGGACTATCTACATTTTTTATCTATTTCATGCATGCGACGCGCATATATATATATATATATATATATATATATATATATATATATATACATACAACCAGTTTAGATTAAGAGGAGCTTGATGCATTATGCATCAAGTCTCGATGGGCGACCATCTCGAAAACTGCACCGAAGGCGTTTCATTAAAGTTTCACGCTCTCGATGCACCTTCACCTCCCCCAGAAAGATTAGGTTGCGCCAAGGCACGCATTCCTTTGGAAGATGAGGGCCGTATACGCAACTCACAATTTTTTATTGTTTTCAGTTATATGAGCCACGCAAAGTGAACTATCATCTTTATCGAGAATTTAAGTAGATATGAAAGTTCATCATCATCCATCCCAGTACTTTCACTCCCCATCCTTCTTCCCCAGTGCAGAGTATCAGAATAGATCGCACTAGTTCTCTTTCTTTCCTATTAATAAAATATATATCTCGCTCTAAATCGATATGTTTTGAGGCGCTGAATACAGGAAGGAAATGGAGTTGCTGGCTCCCATGTGACGATTTAAAATAATGATAGGAACACATCTTTTGAGCGTTCCCGGAATTCATAGCCAAGAATAAGCTTTCTGTTATCTTGTTTGCAGGAAGTGTACGGCGCGTCCACGACATCGCGAAGCAAGCTGACTTGATCAGAGATGCTCTCACTCAATTATTCACTCGCTACCACTTTCCGAGACTCAGTACTTACAGTAGTAAAGTGCACAGCTTTTGGAACTTCGCATATCGCGTTGTAACTGCTTCAATAAACAGAAAGTGGAAAATCGTTCTGATCTGTGAGGATCAATCTTCAGCATCCCATATTTCCTGGCCATTGACTTTATTCCAAGGTTAGCTATGCTATCTAATCGGAAATTAAAAAAAACAGAAACATGTCCTAAGATGAGAAATAAAATAATGGCGAAACTTGAAGCGATTCTGAGACTAACGTGCAGGGATGTATTACTATAATCAGCACATATCACTATGATACCAATTGCTATCATTTGTAGAGAAGAAACATACCGGTGTTTCGGCGAACACTTTCAAAACGTTTTCGAGTTTGCCTGAGGCAGATAATACAATTCTAGTCCATAAGCTGGCCTTCTCGAAGAGGCGGACATTACTTGCACAAAAAATTTCAATGCATAATCGACTTATTAACATTAACTCACTAAGCAAGTTTTAACTAATTACCTTATGGCCCATAATGCAATTTACAAATGCTAGCCATAAGGCGGGTACACTTGGAACGAATTCTCAGGATGGCACCAGTTTAGAGATATTAATTCCAGAAATTTGCGGAGAAATGCATTGGCCTTCCAGTTACCTTTGTGCTTCAATGCATAAGACGAGGTTTTGTTAAGAAATTATCAATAATATATGTGAAGTTGCAATGCATAGCTGTGACAAGACGCAAGGTCCTGGGTGACATCATCCTCTGTGTGTGATCGTGTTTCTTCGCCTGTGTCTTGTTACAAATATGCAGCGTCCAACTTCACACACATGCTCTCTCTCTTCACTACAATTACCAAACAGCTCCAGCAGTGTGTCATCAAGGCATGCTAGGAAATAAGAAATCAGTGGTACGGGTGACTTAACTATTAGGATTAACGTGGTCATGATAAACCACTGTTACATTCGCTCATCGAGAAATGCTATTAGCACACTGCTATGTTTTGTAACTTACACGCATTGACGTCACAACGATCTGAGAGCTACCGTTATCTTGCTAGTTCCAGCAACATGCGCGAAGGTGAATGTAAGCTAATGAGGCACACCCACGGACATACATAGACAGGACACAATAGCAAGATCCTGGTTTGGAAAACGCTCAACGTATTGGTTCCACGTCAACTTGTTTTTGATACCTGGTAGTGTTAACTGAACCGCGAAGTGTTTCAGACCATATCGCGTTTGAGAGTTGCGTTCAGGCGGAACAGTTGCCGGCCACTTTTGCGAGGCTATGTCTGCCTGCAGCAAGCAAGATCCCTTGTCTTCCTCTTCCTGAATCTTAGCCTTTGTGTTCTCCTATAGTGCCACGCATATATAGTCACGGAAGGGGCCTACAGGTTAAGCAAGGCTAGATGGTTAACGATAGCGGTAATTACTAGCAGTATAACCCTTTATTCAACAGAACACAAACTATCAAAACCTACAAAAATGTGCGGGTGTTTTCATGCAGACTTCTTTTGCTCAGCCCGCCACCTGCAGCTGCTGGTAGCTGCGCAAGCTGTTCGCTTCAATAACGACGCTTGGCGCGCACTCACGCGTTCTTTGTCTCAATAACAATGTCATTTTAACTTGCCAACGTCCTAGTTAACAAAGGAACCTCCCACACGAAGTCGCCTGACGCAATGGGGTTTCCACACACCAGGTTATTAACTCAACAAAAGTCTGAAAATGATGCTCGCGTAGCTGCGTGGTGGTGCTGATGGTGGGTTGTATCAACGAGCGAGTTTGGCCTGGCGAACAAGGCCGGCAATTGCTCCGCCTGAGCGTCTCTTATAATATCACTGCGGTTTTTCACCGCATACCCATCAAACCAGTCTCTTTTAAGAATGCTATAAGGAGACGTGAAGTTTCTCTGTGGGCTGATTCTTCGGGGAACACAAGGTGTTGTAGGCAGGCATGCGGAAGGTCCTTTTTTCGCAGATTCGCAGAAAAACTTGACTCTTACAGTTACTCGGGAAACGACAGCTCTTACTCTTATCGTTGCGCTATTTATTTGCAAGTGGCAGGTATGCGAAAAGACGTGGGCCCTGGGATATCACTGAGAGTGTTGAGCTGGTCATTTTTCTGCAATCAGTTGTTGACTTTGCGTCAAGCACCGACGCCCACTGCGGACGAAGAGCTTCTTGAGCAATCACTTATTCTTGGGCTAATTGCATTCAGGCGTAAGCTGGTCACAAAAACGACTTATTAACGTGTTATAGGCAATCTGAAACCCTTGAGTCAAGATACATCTCAAAAGTACTAAGGGCACATTGCTCCTAACCTGATCAGTCCTCTGATGTGGTCGAAGTCTGTATGCGGAAAAATTACTTCGCAACAATTGGCTGTCGTTATTTACGTATCTATCCACAGGGAACGCAAATTAAAGCAAACTAGGACCCACAGAATTATGCATAATTCGTTATTACTGTAGCTGCATGACCGACACAAAGGTAAACTGTGTTGTAAGTCTTCGCTTGTGTGTCTTACCTTCTTCTATGTCCTCGTCTTGTGAGCATAAAGTTTCGTTCATGTCTTATACAACATGCCCAAACAGTCACCTTAGTGAACAAACACAAAACATATTCCTAATATTTTCACGCGTCAATACTATTTTTTTCAGTTACCATTTTCACTTGGTTATTATTCTAATCAAGTCCGCGCTCAGCGCAAGGCGTACCTTCTGTATCCATTTTTTTTATGTTGTTGATTGTATAGCGAAAGTGTCTTGCCTAATCTCATAGCGAGCGACGGGCACAGCGTTGTACATTATCGAATATACGCGAACAGCAGCGATGGCACCAAAATGTTCGGTGATACCTAATTAAATACCGGACGGACTTGACCCGTCAATGCAGATTTAAACGACCAACGACCGTGTTCATTCCTGCTGTTGTGATCTGAGTGTTGCCAGTTTTATGGGAACTACTTCACCCAACAAACAGTTAAACTTTCGAATCACAGTGCTGGCTGTGTCCACCGTCACTGCAATGGGATAATAGCTGTCATGGGACTGGATATGTCGAAATGTGTGCATGCTATATTCGGGCGACCATTGAACCGATTCGAATGAAACTTCCTGCAATTTAAGGAACCGACAAATTCTTGCGTCTGTGGTGGGTAGATTTATTTTATTTTTAGGAAGGAGGGAATGCGTTTTCTATTCAATAATTGACAACATTAAAGAATAAAAAAACTAACAAAGAAATGCAGGAGTCATGTTTAAAGGAACCTAATTTCACATTCCTTGATTTCGCATTTCAGAAGGTATCACAGTTATCTAAGCATCCCCTGCCACAGCGTCTAAGGCAGACAAAATTGACATTTATGGCATGTCTCTATAAAAATCCAGCTTCACTTATTCAGATATCAGAGTAACTGACATCGGACACTTCTGGCACAAATCATGAGGGACTATAAAACATTGGAGCCTTAGCTAGAATAACGACACAGGAAGACAGGAAGATAAGACCCAGGCCATCAGTCTACCCAGCTCTTCCAGCTGGAACCAAAACGAGAACTTCAACTTTGAGCATTGTTCTTTTCAACCGAGAAGCAGTGAGGAAATGCGTTCGAGGGAAAATGCCGGAAATCCGGAAACGTCGATGAGGCTAACAATACACTAGAAAAGAAATAGTCATCAGTTCGCTACACTACAATGATTGCTGTTTTGTTCTTTATGTAATGAAAATGTTTAATGAACGGCTTCTCCGTATCAACTAGAATACAGACAGACAGACAGACAGACAGACAGACAGACAGACAGACAGACAGACAGACAGACAGACAGACAGACAGACAGACAGACAGACAGACAGACAGACAGACAGACAGACAGACAGACAGACAGACAGACAGACAGACAGACAGACAGACAGACAGACAGACAGACAGACAGACAGACAGACAGACAGACAGACAGACAGACAGACAGACAGACAGACAGACAGACAGGACAGACAGACAGACAGACAGACAGACAGACAGACAGGACAGACAGGACAGGACGGACGGACGAGGACAGACAGACAGACAGACAGACAGACAGACGGACGGACGGACGGACGGACGGACGGACGGACGGACGGACGGACGGACGGACGGACGGACGGACGGACGGACGGACGGACGGACGGACGGACGGACGGACGGACGGACGGACGGACGGACGGACGGACGGACGGAACGGACGGACGGACGGACGGACGGACGGACGGACGGACGGACGGACGGACGGACGGACGGACGGACGGACGGACGGACGGACGGACGGACGGACGGACGGACGGACGGACGGACGGACGGACGGACGGACGGACGGACGGACGGACGGACGGACGGACGGACGGACGGACGGGACGGGACGGGACGGGACGGGACGGGCGGGACGGACGGACGGACGGGACGGGACGGGACGGGACGGGACGGGACGGGACGGGACGGGACGGACGGACGGACGGAAAGGAAAATATTCCCGGTCATCGTTGTTAGCTTATCATGACACACGAGTCGCGCCAAGAACTTCGCATGTTCGCAAACAATGTGACTGGTGACTGAGCACATATACAATCTGTGTAGGTCCTGAAACAAAATTACAAGTTAAAACTGGCAAAAAACATCTATGTACTACCCGTCCGATTGCAATTCTAGTTCATACGGAGAAGCCGTTCATTAAACATTTTCTTTACATAAAGAACAAAACAGCAATCATTGTAGTGTAGCGAACTGATGACTATTTCTTTTCTAGTGTATTGTTAGCCTCATCGACGTTTCCGGATTCCCGGCATTTTCCCCGAACGCATTTCCTCACTGCTTCTCGGTTGAAAAGAACAATGCTCAAAGTTGAAGTTCTCGTTTTGGTTCCAGACCTAAACCTGTTTACCTCATTGCAAAGAACTTGTGACCTTTGTTCGGCGAAAGTTCACCGTGCGTTCCGCAACACGCTTAAATTACATTCGCTATAGGATACTCCCAGTTTCACTTGTCGAGTCGCAACTATTATTCAGTCAGCTAAACTGATCGCCCCAGTTTCTGCGCTCTTTGTTCAGCGACTGATCTGGCCTCGCGAACTAGCAGACTTCAGCGTCGTGAAACAACCCTTTTGAATCCGTGTTTCGTAAACTGGAACTTTGTTACGCTCACATGACAAACAAATGTATGTTGTGTTTCTTTCGGTTTGCAAGGACTGGTAGCCTGAATATCAAATGCTGACAATAGCAACAATGGATAGATTTATTCTTAATGAGGTTAGTATTAAATATATTGTTATTAGACAGCCTAAGCCGGTAGTGCCGCTAGTAGCACGTTGTTTCGTTTAAAAATTTATTAAAGAATAGTAAGCTTAATGACCAACAGATTTTCCCAATTACAAACAGAAAACATCGCCAATTCAATAACTTCGTGTGACGCTCGGGTTTCTTTTTTTTAATATTTACCAGCGTATCGCATAAACATGCGATACGCTGGTAACGCTCTTATTAAACTAAAGAATAAGTTCAAAAGCGGCATGCTCCACTGGAAGGCACTATTTCATTGTGCTGAGACAAAGCGGAACGTCTCAGAGATGGCACTATACAATGAGTGTTTATAACTTAAACGCAGTAATCACACAAGACTTTTTCCCGCATCCGCGAGGTACCAACTGATACAGCTCGCTTTCCTCTAATCGATCGCTGAACACATTAGTGCTGCAAGAATTTTTATAGCAATGGAAAACTTATGGCGATTTCGTTAACGTTGCAGGTTAAAAGCAAAAAAGAAACTATGAAGCGTAAACTACTTTGAGACGGCACATTAGATATATATGATGGCGAAGAGCGCAAGGTCGGATAAAGATTTTGAAAGAACAAAAAAGAAAAAAAAAGAAAAAAAGAGGACGAAAAGCTTAGAAAGAACGGCTCCGGAAGCAGCCAGAAATGTGCCCCGGTGCGGAAAGCCACTCATCACTTACCTTTTGGAAAAGTAGCGGATATGTCCGTTCAGGCTCGAAGCGGGAAAAGTAAAATAACAAAAAAGGAGTAATGATGAATGAAGCCAATCTCTATCGACCCTTCCAAGACTGTCTCTTTCTGTTTTTCTGGAACCGGAAATGTCATTTATTCACACTCGCTACAGTTCTACGCGCGCTCTTGAAATTGTGGGCGTAGGGCACTGGTAGCGAAATGTTCTTGCGAAGGCCTCTTCCACTTTAACACATTTCTAGCAAAAGTGCGTTGTCTCACTTTTTCCTCAAATTCTATGAATTGATGGCATTTCTCTCAGCAACATTTCCAGAACGCGTAATTTCGCTTGCGGTCAGTGTGCCAATTTATCGTATTCTCGAGCGCCGGATGATAAAATATATAACGTTGAAAATAAGATCACAATTTTATTAGAAAACGTTTTTCTGTTTCTGCTCATTTCTTTTTGTAGCGCGGCAAATCAAGACTGTCGTATACAATTCCAACTTTTCCAGCATGCAAATATTTGTCTTTTCAACAGTACTCTTGTCCTGTTGAAATGAATATTATCACCTTAGTCGCTGTTTCTTTCTTGAATTGCCGCCAGAAAGCGAGTGTGTATATAATATAGATGAGAAAGACTCTTCGAGGCGAAATTTTGTAGAAATGCAGTACACTTTGTGTGCCTTCTTGTGTTCGCTCTAAGCTCAAGCTGTTTTTCGTGTATGCCTACTCAAAATTTTCACAGATCTCCTAAAGGTCAAAGCGAGTTATAGGACTAAAATAGCGAGGACAAAAGAATACAAGTTGGGCGTACACAGCGCTCAGCACGCTTAACTCATGCACTAACTCACCTTGGCATGATGGACCAACGAGCCCACCTTAGAACCCTGATTGCTAAATGTCTTCGGTAGGTACTAGCTCCATTTCTATGAATGAATGTATATGCAGTGTTGCGTTTCAAGATTCGGCTGTGGAGCTTATTAGGTTAAGCGATGAAACCCGGCATGTAAATATATTTTAGCCACTACTGCAGCTGCTCATCTAAGAAAGGACGACGAAGTCACCGTGGAATCTGTTGCTATTGCATGTCCGAGAGAGAGAAACAACTTTATTGAAATGAAGACTGTGCTTGCTTACTACGGGTGGAGCCCCTCTTCCAGGGACCCAGAGAGAGAGAACAACTTTATTTAAAAATAGACCCCAGTCTGGGTCCTCCAGGGACCCATCCGACGCAGCTTAGTGGCGTGCCACGTTGAAGTCAAGGAACTATACACCAGCCTCCGGGCATGCTAGCTATTCGGTGTCAGTGCGCTTCTCAGCAAGCGAGTGATTAACGTTTCAAGGGCGACAAAGACGCTTGCACGCAGACACACCCAAAGATAGAGGGAGATAAAAAGAGAAGCTGATAAACAAGGCACAAACAGGTCTACAATGAAGCGGCCACGAACGTTTTCAGCCGCCTCCCCGACATCATTATTGGAGAGCGGGCCTGAAGAGAGGACGTTGCACCGTGGCTCGTTCTCGTAGGTGTACGAGTGGGAAGACTAGCAGGAGGTAAGCGACGAGTTCTTTGCAAAGCGCTTGAACGTACTAACGAGGCCGCCATTAGTGTAGTAGTGTGAATGTGCTCTCATTTTCTTCGGTTCATACGCATCGTGTCTCTGGAAGCAAGAAGCATGTAGCAGACGCATTTAATGATAGCGCCGGGAGCGCGCGCGCTTACATTTTCTGCTGAGGCGAATGTCGAGTGCACAAGTGTTGAAACATTGTGAAAGAAAACTGAACTACAGTCGCGTAAACATGCAGGATCTGCCAGACGGGCGCTCTGACTATACCTATGGGCGCTTTGTTATCTTTAGAACATGCCTTGCCTCGTGACCCATTCGACAATATTAAAAAATCATGAGCCATTCCACTCTGTGAAGGTGGATGACCAGCCGAAGCTTTTGAGCGCACGACGCAGAGGTGATACAGAATTTTGAACAAAGGTATAAACATATTTATTGTCCTGATTGGTGGTCATTGTGGCGATAGGTGCGCACACACATTCGCGTAACACCCCTGTTATTAAATATGTCCGTCACGTAAAACAATGAATGGCTCATACGTCCCTTAAGCAATGGCTCATACCCCCGTAAACGTGGCCTCCCCGTTAGGACGACACAAGAGCAAGTGAACTTCTAAGCTAGAATGATGAGCGGCAACGGCGACAGCTGGGGAAGACGATGACGACGACGAACGCGTGAGCAGTGCCACGAGCGTGTTGTCGCGGTTCGCCCAACGAGTCAGCTGTGGAAGAAGACGACGACGCTCGAGCCATTGCTGATGGTGATAGTTTTTCCGCGTGGACGCCATGGCTCAGCCATATAAAGCTTCACTGTAATATAAACGAAGGAAGGAAGACCCAGTTTTGAAGCATCTAGTAATCCGTGTAGCGAATGTTCAATGTCGTAGTGTAGCCCGTATTGAACGCTGCGCCACGTCTATGATATGAGACTAGACTCAGTTGGGGCTAATTCAGTCAAATATTGAAGCAATAAAGCTTACGCAGCCTCCCTTACACGCCTCTGCTTAACAAAAAAAAATATTTCCTTTTAAAACAAACCTTATATTCATTGTACATCATGCCTTCGACATATCAATCATGTATGACGCTCAGTTCTTAAGCAAACTCTCAGTAATCGAGCGAACTGTCTGCACATTGGCATTGAATGAGGGATGAATCGCTTCATCTTTTTGCACTTGAGCACAGCTCTTTTGTACAGCGGAGTTCATTTCATACGAAAGGCTTTGATTAGCGCACCTTTACTTCTGCATAGGGATACATTAAGGCGTCGATTTTGGTTGTTTTCACCATGTAAAGTGATTATTCTCATAAATGGTCAATTTTCTCACTATTCACGATAGACAAACTAACCCTGAAATATAAACGCTGTTCCATATGGTAAGCAAGAAATGCCATTATTCAGAACACTACTCTCCAAAAAAGGAAACTGAATTAAAGCATTTTTTTTTTTTTGCTTATTATCCACGTAGTTACTTCAAACGCTTCGCGATATACTGAATCTCTGTTAGTTCTGCTTATCACAACTGCATCACTGAATCTTATCACACGCAAGGACACGAAAGTTATACTTCCTTTTATTTTTATTACGGTGTTAAAACTTCGTCAGACTTTCCAACAACACGGACTCACAAATATATAGAAGTGCAAGTTTTATCCTCGCAGGCGTTGGTGCCCTTCGCAACTTTGCTATTTCCGCACGCGCTGATGGCGGACATCCGGGCATTTGAACTGAAGTATGTTCTTTTTATGGATACTCTGTACGGTAGGTAGTAAAAGTGGATGGTCAAGAACTTTTTAAGGCAACTACTGAACAAAAAGATGCCCGAAACCTTAGCTTTATATACTTCAACCATGACCAAGGGCGTAGCCCCGCTTTTAGTTGAACAACCTGGTTCTGTGTTTGCATTGCTCAGAAAAAAAAGGCATGCTGTCGTTCCAGGCTTCCGTTTCATCAACGTTTATGACTAAACTTTATTTTCCTCTTTCTTTCTAGCACATCCAGAGGAGACATTTACGAGGGACAAATGTCTACACATTTACGGCGTCTGAGCCCAGAAGTTACAGGGCACTATAAACAACAGCTGCAAATAGCCTAGCCGTGGGATAAGCTAAAAAAGGAGTTCCGAATGTTTTTGTTCCTTCATTTATGGTGACGGTTCCAAATGTTGCGCAAGGTAGCACTTTGCTCTTCCAGTATCTGACAAGGTCGATTTCTCAATATGATATCAAAAAAGAAATTGTGAAGCGCCAACAAAGTAAAAGCCGCCTATCGTCCTTATCGTCTTGCAACTATGGGAATTGGTCTGCACTGTCTGCAGCTTTTTTTTCTTTTATGCCCCAACTTTTTCACATTCTAGTGCTCTTCTTGCCAATGCCTCGTTTCGTCTTCCAATCCTGCTTTCAGAGAATATTAGTAACATATTTTGATCTTCATGCATTCAAATTATTTGAATGTGCTCCTGTTTACCAATAAAGAATCGGGAAGATAAGTATGAAAAAGTTGCACCTATACACCCACTACAACAAAGCTGAACATAACGCCAGTGGTACCGGAGCTCTTATCACAGTGGCGGAACCAAAAAAGTACCTTCGTCATTATCATCATCAATATTAAAATGAAAAAGGATAAGAGTACTATCAAAATTTGTGGAACTCAAGTATGCGACATGAAATGAAAAGCGATCGGCTTACGGCTTCTGTCTGAGGAGTTTTAACGCGCACACAAGGCTTACCAATACTACTATGAAATTAAATTCTGTGGGACATGTGTTCCCTTTGGCCTAGCAAAAAATGCACAAATAATTTTACATACAATCCTAGGGCCTCTTCTGTTTACTTGGATCTGAGTCCTGCGGCACATAACCTCGTGTGGTCGAAATTAATAAGCCGGCATCCACTATGGAGTCTCTCGTAGACCGTGATTTTCTTTGGAACTTTGAGCCCCACGATTTAATTAAATTTGTCTTTTAGGGGCGAAGCACCTTAGGGCCGAGCGTTGTCACTATCCTCGTCGTCCGTAGCTCTGGTTTGCATGGAGTCCGCTAGGGGCGCTGCGGTCGTTCCCGACGCGCGCTCTCTTTCTCTCTTCAGCCATGGATGATAACGGTCGCTTCTGATAAAGGCGCGCCCGCTATGGATGGAAAGGCGAGAGTGGCGGCTCAACTTCAAGCGGAGACGAGGGCTCGCAACGCTGCTGCAGCACGACGACGCAGACAACAAGCGGACCCGGAGTCTAGGGCGCGGGAAGCTGCAGCAAAACGGCAACGCTGGCAAGCGGACCCGGAGCTGAGGGCTCGCAAAGTTGCAGCAGTATGGCAACGCCGGCAAGCGGACCCGGAGCTGAGGGCTCGTGAAGCTCGCGCTTGGTGCGAGCATCGGTGCCACCAACCTCAGGCAGAAAACGCTTCCCGCGTTTTGCCGCCGCTTCCCGCGCTCTCGCCGCCTCTGGGTCCGCTTGCCGGCGTCGCCATGCTGCTGCACTGATCGGGGGATTCACGGTTACCCGAATGATCCCCCGGTGCTTCGCCCACTCATCATCATTCACTTCGAGGATATGCGGTGATTTTTTTAATCATGTGGATAGCAGATATAGTTCTTATTACTTTGAGGCCCTTTGCATAGGCGGCTTACGCGCAGAACTGACGGAAAAGCCTACAAGGTTGTTTACGACATATCGCCCTAGCGCAGTGTGTGTCTATCGGGACAGCTGGGCAAAACATCTCTCATCACTGTGCTTGCCACAGCGCGACAACAATGAAGCACGTCCCTTTATGAAGGTTCGACGTGACACGAAATAAATTAGCGACAAACAATTCGCCAACCCCTCGGCAGTGCAAATCCCTCTATACTTTTCATAAACTAAGCTTTGATAGCGCTGACCTAGATTACGAAACTTCGAAAGCGCGCAAACTAAATTATCTGTGACTTGAATATTAACCATGTCGAGGAATTCACGGCATTGCCCCCTTCGGCAATCTGTTGAGCTTCACCGAAATAGACACGCATAACTCAATGGGAAACGTTTTCGAAAAATTATATTTCAAAAATGGCGGCCGAGTTTTTAATAGTTTCCAACAACAACGTCGAGAGAGTACGTCTTTCTGACAACATACGCACTTACGGCACTTAATCGCTAATAAGTGCTGCGTTATAGCAGTGTTTTCGGTCGTCAATAGGGTGCTTCCTTTGAATAACATACGCATTTATGACGCTTAGTCTGCGTTATAGGAACGTTTTAGTCAGCACGAAAACATTAATATAATGCAGGCTAAGCGCCACAAATGCGTATGTTATTAAAGAAGAAGTACCTTCTTGACGTTACTAACGAAATCTTGTTGAAACTAGGTCAGTCTTTTCAAATATATTGAAAATGTTTCCCATTGAGTTACGCTGGTGTGTAGCTGCGAAGTTGAACAGATTGCCGAAGGGGCAATTTGAAATTCCTGGGTATGAAAGAGGCCAACCTTGAACGCGCCATCACCATCAGAGCCCCACTCGGTGAAACTAGCGTAAACAGAGCCGGCGACATGTAGGTGACCGTACACCCTGCACGGTGTGCTGAAGCAAACGAGTATGTCGAAACTTTCAGTGGTTGCTATTGTCGTCCGCTTTGTGAAAAATTAAACAGTGTTAGCTTATGTCATGGTCTTGCATAAAACTACAAGAAAAACGAAATGAACGCTGTCATTCTAGTTTAAACATGCATGCGCTCGCTCTTCTATTGAGTAATTGGAGCCCCCGTACTTGTTCGATGGTGAAATGTAGCAAGCTAGTTTCATGCACAGGAGTAACTTTTCTTCGAATGACAGCATAAAAATGGGTGCTGCGCACTCGTAAACATTTCAAGCGTACTTTTTTTTTTAGCTTTCTTCGGCATGTTCTCATAGGTTCGTTTATCTTTACGCCCAGTAACGTTCCCTAAACATCCCCAGGTGGTACATTAACAAGTCCGTTTTATTAACGTACACTCTATAAGCACTATCTTGATTCTGTGTTTCTTTATTTTTCTTTATTTTACGTGCATACTACTTAGAAATTTTATTTCGCCATAGAACTTCGTGCTATAGGTTTTTTTTTTTTTTTTTTTACAGTGTATTACGCTATCACAGCATGCCTTGAAGACCAATGCAGCTCTTCGGGGTGATCGAAACCGATCGTGAGGCAGCAATGCGTCTTCAAATGGCCTTACAATTTGTGAACAACACGAAAGAAAGCTGTAGGCGGTAAGCTACGCAGAAGAACAGCGCTAATGGCTACCTAATTTAGTCAGAGAAAGTCCTAAATAAATCTTTAGCTAGCATCAAACCGAGGAGAAGGTTGGGGCCAGAATGTATTACATTTAAATACTGCGGTGTGGGAAAAGACACAGGCGTAGAACAGAAACTGGTAGAATCTCAGCGATAATAACGGCGTGGCGACGTTCTAATCAATGAAGAAGGCCAGTAAGAATAAAATATTACGGCAGACACCATCCTTGATGATTATCGAAGTCAATGCGAATCATTTCTCCCCTGCGCGCGCCGCAAAGTCCGAATGAACTCACGTCCCTCCCAGAGAAACACTTGCTCAAGGACCACCACATGCGCGGGCAGCGACACCCTGAAGACGCAGGATTGGAACCAGAGGCGGTCGCAGACGTTATACGCAGCTCCAAACTCGTCTTCTACAAAGTGCTTTCGAAAGCATTCGTCTTTGTCCCGCAAGTGGCAGTCCTCCAATCGGCACCGATTGGTCTCGGCTGCCTGTTCAGCGGTCGTTCGCTTGAACTGCCGCTGTTCTTCGGCTGCGCATCGCTTCTCTTGTTGCTCGCGCTACACGGCCGCGCGTATCTCGCCAGCCCGTCGCTTCGCCTCCTGCCTCGGCACTTCTGTACGTAAAGCATATCTTTGTAGTCTCTGCAGATCCTTTGCACTGTTCCGCTCCTCTTCCGCTTGATACTTTCGAGGGCTCATTGTTGTATCTGCAAGTAGAGGCCTACTATGCTTTATGCTTTATCTATGCATAAAACTATGCTTTATCGTTTATGGCTAGGGGTGGCATTCACAAAATCTTATTCATTTCTCATTGGAATGGCCGACAACGCTTTTTGCAATGCCTGTCTTTGCGAGGAGACGCTAGAACACATTCTATGCGCTGTCCTGAATATAATGTTTCGAGACACTCCCTGGCGTCCGTTCTAGCGCACCTTGACATTAGACCAATGTCAATTGAAACGATCCTCACATGTCGTCACCAGAAGACATCGCAACTGAGGACGACGAAGGGACTACTTAAGTGTAAAAAAAAAAAGAAAAAAAAAACGGGCTTGGACAAGCGGCTGTGACAGTGATGTCACGTACCACGCAAGAGTGACGGACTGTGACTGACGATGAGTGTGCTGTGTTATGTGCTCTCTCTCTCTCTCTCTGCTCCCCATTTTTCATTCCCCCTCATCCCGCTCCCATGTGTAGGGTAGCAAACCGGTTGTGCTGCATTGGTTAACCTCCCTGCCTTTACTTCTGCACTCCTTCCTTCCTTCCTACAGCTCCTCCAGGAAAATCAGTGATGTTAATTTGAACGTAGAGCACCGTTACACGCAAGAGAGGTAGAATCCGGCATTACTGACGGTCCTGAGAGTCTGTCCTACGAGGCCTACGCGTACCATAGCGCAGCTAGCGCAACCGAGCCACGTCTATTTGTGGCGCGGAGCCCCGAACCAGCGAGTGGAGCAAGAAGAGGATGCGCCAAGCCAGTTGCAGCTGTGCGAGCGGCGCGTGGCAGAGCGCGTGCGCATGCGCGGGGAGCAAGGAGGAGCCGAGCCAATAGCAATGAGTGAGCGGGGACATGGTGGTGCGCGCGCATCGGGACAACACTGTGACCTTGGACGGCTTCACGTTTGACCTTGGCTCCGACTAGGCGAAAAAATGCTTTGCATTTAGAATGAACATTTGAATATTTTGTTAGCCATGCTCGTGGGTATAACGACATCATGCGACATCACGAGACGAAGGCTAGAATGGGAAGTGAAAGGGGTCATTTAGAAAATATGGCGCCTGGGTCCACTCGCTCATCTACTCATTTCGTCCACCATGTGCATGTTTTCGAGCGCCGTATCACGCACGTGACTAGTAGTGCCGGCCCACGGCGGGTCCATGGCCCGGCGTCCAGAATGGTGCTCGAATTATGGCAACCCGACGCGAGGGGGCACGTTCGTCCTCGGACTAGGGGGGTTATTCTTGACAATGACTAAGTCTGCCATGTTGGTGTTTTGAGCCAATCAGGGAAGCTGTAGAAGCCCTGTGGGCCAATCAGCTGCTGGCAAGACGGCAAATTCGACAATATGGTGGAATTTGACAATGTCTATAATCACTCCCCAGAGCAAGTCGGCATCCTGTCTTCAGGATGCACCACAACCGGAAGTGCGAAACCCAGAGACAACTTGCACGCAGACCAAAACAGTCATGGCTGGTCTTTTGAAAACACCATAACCGTTTGATGCGGTGAGCACTGTGGGTCCGCTCGATGACAGAGAATTTCCAAAAAACATGCAGCGACGAAAGATCAGCACTGCTTCTGCCTGCCGGGATGGTCAAATCCACAACTGAAACCTTGCTCCAGTGCACCAAAGACAATGTTATAGTCTATGCGTTCCCTTTGCCGTGCTGAAATCGGCATTTTTAAGTATCAAACTGAACGTAGAATATATCATACCTTGATATTTTGAGGGGTAAATCACGTTGACGTATTGAACCTCCAGTGCCGATGGCAGCCTAGAATGCCGTTTTCTGGAGACATACTATAATCAATCACTTTCCAAGATACTTTCACTTTTGCGTGACCTAACGTGCAATGCGAATTCTCATGGAAACACTGATTTAACCAATCAACGTACGATGAGAGTCGCGTGCTCGAAAAAGATCGACTGAAAACACGTACCCCTATAGTTTCGTCGTCAGGCAGTACAGACTTGTCTCGAGGATCAAAAATCAAGAGTGAGAAAGGTATCGATGCGGGCTGGAGAGCCGCTCCGGAGCTAAGGTAGAGATAACAGTGAAGACATCGAAACTCTCTTTATTCGCAAGGCTTTGTCTTACAGCGACTTCAGGGCACATTCGTTCCGCTTCGCGCTCAGACTTGAACCGAGTGCCTCGGCCAGTGAGCCGCAGTGGAAAACAACTTCAGTCTGGGTCACACTTGAGGACAAAAGATTCGCAGCTCAAGTGGCGACTTTTGATTTGTCAGCACCGCCGAATGAAATGACCCAAATGAGGCATTGCAGCCGCTATCTAGCGCACACACATGGGCTTGGGTCTGCACAGAAAAAAAACACGAAAACAAGACGACTAAATAAATAGAAGAAACAGAGTTAAGCTCAAAATCTGAGGAACTTCTCGGGTTTGTTCGAGCTCGGGTGTGTTTTAACTTCTCACTGACTCAGTGAAGAAGTAAACAACCCCACGGGCCTGAGGCTGTTTCTTGCTCGTGTATCACCCCTTTGTCAAATACGTTTCGCTTCATTTGCTTTGCTTCTAAAGAAACTTGGGGCTGGGTTTAGTTCCATGCACACAATGATGCTGATGAAACAAAGGAATCGTTCCCGAGACTGAGTGGCCAGTCTTTCACGCTTTCTCAGATCCAAGCCATGAAAGCGCTGCTACTCTTCTTAAGATGCACCGGCTGAGATGCCATGGTTCGTGATAGACTGAACGATCAACCCTAGAGTGCGTGTGTGCGGGCGGGCCGATAACTTTTCCTCTCCTGAGATTGCATTGTGTGCAGTTTGAGCAAGCAGTGGTACTGGTGAACAATGTTTATTTTTCTTCGATTTACGAAGAGTGTGAAATTGAGAATGCGCATGTGACACGACGACGGCATGATAACGACAAGTTGACGACGAGTCGGCTGCGGGCGGCCCTCGTCGTCGGCATAGCGGGAAGTATGCGGAAGAATAGAGCAAACGCAGGGTAATGCTCTTAAAATTCCAGGCGTTCACGTGCCACAACTGCGATTTCATTATGTGACACGCCGTCGTGAGGGGCTCCGGTTTAATTTTGACCACATGGGAATTTTTTTTTTTTTACCGTGCGCGTCATGCTTTTAACAGGAAGCTTTAGCTTTGAAGCAACACCGATTTCTCTATTCAGATGTGGGTAAAATGCCGAAACACTAAATGCAGGCTCGTTTTAATTATATTTGTTGCATTTTAAAGAAACAGTTAAATTACAGCCAACTCTAAGCGAAATTCTGCTTTATTTCATCAAATTTTCCAAAAGATTTGCTTAAGATCTGTTAGCTTAGAACAAAAATAGTAGCAAGACGTTTACAACTTAGTAACTCTGCCCCAAAAACGGATATTGCATTTCTGTTAATTGCACCTGTTAGAGCATCTGAAGCAGATGAATTTGATATACAAGTTCAAAGCTTGCGTGAAACTGTCGCAATGATCACAGTAATTTCATAAAACTCCTACTCACAAATTACTGGTATCTTTCACAGCGATATATAAGAAAAAAATATTTTCCACTTTACATGTATTTATAAGTGTGGTTTACTGAATTCTGCGATTTGTCTTTTTATGGGTGAGTTACAAAGTTTTAAATCTGGTGCTTCTGTTTTTGAAAAATTTTCAAGGTACTTTCTAAAGAAATTGACGCCCCGAATAAAAGATACGCTTTCTACAGTCACTACATTCTAAGCTTTTTTTTTTCTTTTTTTTCTTGTTTTTTTTTTTAATGCAGCAAACTTCATCGAATGTGGTGCAGTGTTTGCCGAGCAAAAACATCTGGCAGCCTCAGCTTTGCTTGACGTCTACGTAATTCAAGGTAATAATGATTTGTAGAAAACGGTTGAATAAATAATATAACTGTGGTGTAGCGAATAGTTAAGCAAAATTGCAGGCTGTAGTGTTCATATTTTTATCATAACTAATACAGATTGTCTTAAAGGCAAGATATAGATGAAAAGCAAACTAAAACTTACTGGCACATATCCAGTCGCCCCTGCAGCACATAATTTTAGACTGCACTATCACAAGGAGTGGCCAAGGAAAACGGCAATATAGGCTTGCCTGCCAAAAAGTGGGCCGACTCAGAGAATAAGCTTCACTATAAAATAATCTGTTCTCATCTATGTAAATAGAAACTCTAGAGATACAGCTTCCTCAACTGCTGCCGCAGTAAAGGTGTTCAATTGAGGGGTTTGACCAGTCCGACATTCTTCTTTTTCATACAACGTATCCCCAGACTTACCTGAAACATAGGTGTCTGGGTCCTAATAACGTAGTCCACATAACAGCAAAACAGTCCTCTTTTGTATTTTCAAGGAAACAATCGAAGGCATACGTTCAGTTTAAAGTGCATTAGTACGCCAGAGAGCGCATCAAAATTCACCATAACCTCGTTAAGAAAGGGTCACAAATGAAGTTTACAAAAAAAGGACGCCATGGTAGCCCCTTACAAGCTGCACAGCAGAGGTTATTGAGGAAAGAGGTTGAGAATGTGACTACCTTAATATTTGACTACTGTGACTAGTAAGCTTACATGTTTTAAGCCGGATGTGATAGAATCAAGGACAACGTCGAAAAGGGCTTGTTATGCTGAGACGTACAGCCTGTTGTGCTAGCTCTTGGGCAATGCTGGCTCACTGTCAGAACATCAAAGTGTACGCGGTGAAACATAAAAAAAGGGAAGCTAGTGTGCCATTTCACCACCCCGGTTGTGATCTGAACGTTTCTTCCACGAAAAAAAAAATTACTGAAGCGCTTTATGAAAAGCGTGCCGCTAGACTCGGGAAGCCGCACTTTCTGTTCATGTATCTTGTAGAAAATGTTTCTGTATTTAACAAGAACTTAGTCGCTGGAAATCTCACAGACTTCACCGTATTAGAGGCACAGAGGAACAATAATATATAGAATTTAACATCTCAAAGCAACACAAGGTGTAAGAGAGACACCATAGATAGGTACAGATGGCTAATTATAGCAAATACTTAGGGCATGAGAGAGAGAGAGAGAAAACGCTTTATTGAAATACAGAGAATTCTGCCGGCGCATAAGTAGGCGCCTACATGCTACTCTGCATGGGGAAGGAAATCGGTGACAGAAATCGGGTCCTAGGAGGAGGAGGGTGGGAAAGGGATAAAAACAAGAGAGAATATGATCATCGTATTGACAGGTGAGACAACGGTGAGGGCATGAGTGTCCTTATGAAACAGTAACAGCTCTACTGCCTTCAGAGAAGAACCTGGAATGAGAAACAAAAAAATGGGGGGAAAAAAGCTCGTCAAAAGAAACATTTCCCATCCAGGGGATTACAGCAGTATGCTAACTCCCCTTCCCCCAAACAACCTTTCTTTTTGCTTTTTTTTCCCCCGCAGCTACGACGTTTGCTTTTCTACGAGCTCATATCGGCTTGCTTTTGTAGCCGTCTGCTGTAGACAGGTGGCTGAAGGTTTTCTTCTAGGAAAGTGCCTTGATATTGCACGTTTCCACAGAATTCCTATAGAAAATTAAAGTATGGAGGCTAGAAAGTAGTCGCAAGAGCATCACATCTGTTCTCGCTCGTCAATGGCGCCTCCACAGAACCATATAATGTCGTCGTCATATCGGGTGCCGGAATATCTCGTTTCCTTTCTACACAGCAGCATAAATCTCGGAAGCTTAAAACCTCTGTGAGCTTTATCCCTAATCTATGCCAGATTGGCTTCAGGCAAACCGGAAACGTCAAAATCTAATGCAATACAGCTCATGTCTCTGGACCAGGAAAAGGAAAACCAAGCGAAAAAAACTGTGTTTCAGATGAGAGCGAAGCTAACCTATGCGCAGCCGCAGCGTCAACCTAGTGAAACTGTCACCGCGGATATTGAAGCGCAGGGAAGATTCCTTTGTTACTTATTGCATCATATACCATACATCCCCTTGTACTGCCATTCGAGCGTACATTAGAGGTGCCTACATAAAAAAGTGTAAGAAATGACGGACGTAATCAAGGCGGACATGCATGATACTGCGACAGATTATCTGTGCCCGTATTTTTTTCATCTCCTGTTTTTCCTTCCTCAGGTAGGAGGCGACGGGTGTGGAGGTGTTGGGAATGTGGGTGGATCTTCAAAAGAACTCATATGTTCTCATGGTACACCTGGCCAACCGTAATGCGACAGCATTATTGCTTTTTATTAGTCTAATCATTCGACGGATGTCCATCAACGTCCGCAATAAATCTCACCGCCTCTCGAAGTATTCTTATAACTGTTACCATCATCAATCCATCCAACATAATCTAATCCAATCCCGTTTCATCCCATCAGTCCGTCCATCCGTTCGCCCGTCCGTCCGTGTAATGTTGCGTAGACTTCTGAGATCTTTCTATTAGCCATTTGTAGACAAACCTCAAGCCATCTTTTCAGAACGACATTTCTGGACATTTTTCATCTTTCTCAACAGGCGACAGTCAACGAACAAAACTAAAATGCGAAAGTACCGCTCCACTTGTAAACTCCCGTTAATCTTGTTTTCTTTCACTGTCCTCGTCTTTCTTTAGCGGTAATCATGTCATGCAGTAAATACTAAATAGGCCAGGTTCAAGTTCTTCCAAAAGAAAAATCTGTTCAACGCGTGCTGTATAAACGGCACAAAAGGCTCTTGTGAACCCCCTAAATATCGCCACAATGCGAAGTTTAGATGTCTGGCTTGTATAGGTCAGACTAAGTTCTACGCATCTTTTGTGACCAGTTTGGTGCCGGTTCTAAAATTAAGCCTTATTTTTTCCCAGTTCTCACTGAAGCTTTTTTGTTGGATCTTTGCTCTTTCTGATCCATTCCTTCGTTACGACTACTTTTTCTCATTGTTTTGTTTCTTTCGTTTTTTACAGGCTGCAAATTGAACTCCTGTCCTCGAGCGACGCTGCTTTTGCTTCCGTAGATTACTTCTTTATCAAGAAAAGGCATCTGCAATTTTTTTTATTTTATTTTACTTTTAGGCGACCAAAAATAGTGACCCTAGACGCGATTCAGCCTGGCAAGAATGCTTAGGGACTGTGACGTTGAGGCGGAAGTGGTAGGGTAAAATAGGAAGATGTTTTATTCTGTTTCCTAGCCCGTCCACCACAGTAAATGATTAGTCTAATCCTGTTTTACAGATTTGGGGGAAACTCAAAATAACCTCGGTAGCCTTCTTGTGTTCGGCTTAATTTTAAAGAAGGTGGTGAATTAAAAGTACATGATTTTACGATTTTCAATATTTAGAGTAAGTCAAATATAGAAGAGCGCAAAAAGTACGTAGCAGACCGTAAGGCACCTAAAGCGCCTTATATGCCTTTTTAGTTGGCTTCAAAATACTCAAATGGGCTAAAAAGGGAGCTGGCTATTCAAACGTGTGCCAGCACATGCCTCCAAGTTTTGTTCCAAATGACTGACAGAGAATAAACAGACATACGTTCTTATAGCATATCTGGAACAATGAGTGAACAGTTTGACATTACTCCTGCTTCCAACAAACGAGCTAGGAAATGCAGGAAGCAGATTACTTGCCTTGTTACGGTACCTCATAGAAATGTCGCCTGATTATATTTTGTACAGATTCGGGGTTTTCTCTCTCTCTCTCTCTCTCTCTCTTTATTTGCATCTCCTGTTTTCTTGAATTGTTCTGACTATACACCATCTGATCCTTTCTTTTTTGTCACTATGCAATCCTTTCATATGATAGACTAACCATTCTGACGCAATAAATAACGATTTTACCGCCAACAACGGAACAGGTATTCATATAATTACCCTTACAGCACTGCGCGGTTCGCGTTACCCTCACAGTAATGGCTGGTGGGTCTTAGTGCCCTAATGTAATTTGTGAAACGGTGAAGGACCACCATTAGCGGCTGACGATGATGACGCTTACGACGACGTCGACGACGAACACTGACAACGATGCCGACGTCCAGGACAAGGACAGCTACACGACACGGACGCTCATGGGACAGCAACCTCGGGCAACCAATGGCAAAGCGACAGCGCAGTGCCGCCAGCCCGTATGAAAGGGTATGATCATGTTATTGCCGTCGCCTCTGAGATCCCAACGGCACAACTGTGCGATCTCGGAGGCTAGCTATCGTCATTATCGCTACCACCACAGCCACTACAACGTTCATCATCAAAATCATCATTATCATCATTATCGCTGCGCACAGCACAAATTACAAGAAAAAAAAAACGGTGCACATCACGGTCTACTTTACGAGATGTCGCTCTTATCACATCGCAGTTTAAAGTCTACATGTGAGCATGAAGGTACTGCGGAAACGTTAGTTCGTCAATGTCAACCGAAATTATCCCACAATTCCATCGTGCGCGCAATCACTGGTGATAGAAATTGACGGGCTTATACTCCTTACTGCAGAAAGATGTCGGTGAAGAAAATGCGATAATATGACCGTAAAATGTAAAAAGAATTGTGTCACCCGGTCTGGAAAGGTTCGGTGTGGAAGCTGTGACATGTGCGCAGATGTTACGGTGGCCAAAAAAAACAAAACAAAGAGGTCCAAGATATGCTTATCCACCGATATCATATTTCTTACTCTATTCTACTCTTGCGTTTATCTTGCAAGCAGCAAATTTGAGCCATGGCAGGGTGCCAGCAGGGATCTCCTACGAGCTTTTGAATCTATAGTTTATTTCCTTGTTTTTCTTTATTCTCATTTTCTTTTGTTTTTTCCGGGCCAGCTCCATTTTCTCGAGATCACTGACGTTCACTCTGCCTCGGCCCGCACTGGCGGCGCAAGTTATAAGTTTCTACCACTGAGAGCGAGAGAGAGAAATACGTTTATTAAATTTAACATATATATATATATATATATATATATACTACTGAAGAGAGCGCTTTTTTCTCAATTCTTTTTTTTTTTTTACATGTCTCGGAATCGGGAAAGTCATCCCGTTCCATTTTTATCTGCTCATTTCAACCCGCATATGTTGCTGTCACAAAAATGTTCTTCTTCTTCTTCTTTCTGGGGTTTTACGTGCCAAAACCAGTTCTGATTATGAGGCACGCCGTAGTGGAGGGCTCCGGATTAATTTTGACCACCAGGGGTTCTTTAACGTGCACTACAACGCAAGCACACGGGCGTTTTTGCATTTCGCCTCCATCGAAATGCGGCCGCCGCGGCCGGGATCACAAAAATGTGTGCCTTTAAACTTCAAATAATGTGCTTATAACACATCAAAAAGTGAAATATTAGTAATTTGTCGCCTCGCTTGATCTCTTCCTCTCCACTGCATTGATTGCATTGCGCCTGGAAATCCATAAAGGAATGTTTTCATATTATATTGGCATTCCCGTTAAACACAGGCTTTTTAAAATATTTTACTTAACAATGCATATTCCTTGCTTCATAAATATATATGCAAAGAGAAATCCAGTAAGAACAGTTCTTGCGCTTTCATGGGAAGAAAATGACGAATATTTTCATCATGAGATGAGAAGTTTTTTATTCATATACATTCCTTAACTACTCCAGACTCGTAATAAAATAGACAACAGCACGATGATTAGATTTTCCTAGGACCGTACTAAGAAGCAATGGACAAAAAATTATTCACGTCGTGGAATGTTTCTTATATGCAGTATTATAGCAAGAATTGATCTCTTTTGATTTTTTCTCATTTAACTCACAGCTCTGTATCCCAAGTTTGAAAACTTAGAATCGAACAACTTTCAGCTGAATTTTGCAATCACTTCCTTTTTTTCAGGTTCGCTTCATACCAGTAATAAACCCGATTTTAAAGGATTCGTGTTTATCTTATAAATTCAGCTTTCACAGTTTACAAGTTTTTTAGACAAGCGCGAATACGATATGAGCACCCGCTGCTTTATACTGTTGTGTGGCACGGTCAACTGTAAATTTGTTTTCTTTTTATAATGTAATGTACTTTCATGCTTCCTAGGCCGATGTTGCAGACTGGGCTTTGAAAGCACTTTTTCCCTTGCCATTAAAGAGCAGTAGCTGTAGGCTTTTACGATCACCTTGAGCAGAACTGTAATTTTCGCTCTAATTTTCGCCCTAATCTCGGGTAATCAGCAATAACGGTGCAACAAGTGCGAACGTGCTACAGTCCTCTTTAGTGCTTGTCATATATATTCCGTAAATCTGCAATTCCTGCATTAGATGGAGCCTCGAATTTGCATAATTGCTGGGTATACATGCTTGAACGCATTTCTTTCTCTGTTTTCTTCCATTTCTTTTCCGCGTGCTGGACTGCCTCCAAACTCCGACCTTCTTTATTAAAAGCGATGTGGTTAAAGCATTAAACAGAAAGTGAGAACATCCTCTGTATAGTTTCGTTTTTCCTTTATTTTTCTTTAGAATACGGATTGCATAATAACAGATATGCAGATGAGCCTAAAGGCTCCTCTCTTCATACTTTAAGTCCACCGCTCCTTCTTCGTACTTCCCCGCATGACCTATTCCTCGCTTTTGGAGCAGCAGTGTACAGGCTGTAAGTCAAGTGAGAGTTGAAAACCATTCCCTTATTAAAAGGTTGAAAGCCGTGTGGTCTGCCACGAAAAATGGGAAAAGAATAAAATTTAATGAAATTCCGGTGTTTCTCGTGCCAGAATTACGGTCTGAATATGAGGCACGCATTACAGGGGAAGGGGGTGGGGGGGGGGGGGGGCAGCGGTTTTTTATCGTGCCCCCAATGCATGGCTCACGAACGTTTCTTTATGTGTTTGCTTTCTTTTTTGTTTTTATTTGTAATGCAGAAAAGGCGCACGAACCGAAGACAGGTTGTGGCGCCACATTGCAGTTTTCGCGTTAGCACCTAGTTCTGTCAGGCAGTTCAAAAGTACCTACTCGTGTTAATATCTTCTATAACCAAGGATTACGTTACATTCTAAAGCAGCCAACTACTCAGCCTGGAAAGTGTTACGAACGTTTTCTGAACAAGAACTGCAATGACAAGCGGGAACACCTTGAAATCTGTGTTGTCTCACTAACACTGCAGTTCCGGCGCGAAACTCAATGACACTTTTCCCTTCATTTTCTGCCCTTATAACCAACCTTTTCCTGAAAGGTAATCTTTTAAAGGTGTGTCCTGAAAAGAGTACTTTGACGGATTGAACTATACTCGATGAGAGTCTTTGCAACTGACGTGGTTGCAAAGCATCAATGCTTAAATTACGTTACATTTAATATTCGCCAGTGCCCTAACAACCACTTGTCATACCATGTGCCCTCACGCTATTGCCCTCTGGAACGATCTTCCCAGTGATATCGCTTATTCATCTAACCACGATGCCTTTCGTGACAAGGTGCACGTGCTGTACTGTTCAGTATGGTGTCATTTGTATCATATTTATATCATTTACGGGAGGTGTTTTTTTTTCCTTGATTCTATTTTTAGTTGCACCGTGATCCCCTTTAACGGGCCTTAGTTAATTAACTGCCGTGGCGGACACGTCTAAATACACATCGTGGTATTTACGACAGCTGCCTTTGCCGCCATGCGATGACGACTGCTTGTGAATTGTTCTTACAGTAAAATAGCAAGCGATTACGCCTTGTTTGTCATTGCCTTAATCGTATTTTGTAATCTGACAGGCCTAAAACTCAGTTATCTTCATCTGTAACACTAAAGTTGCACTTTGAGAAGGACACGATGTTCCCTGTCAATGCGACATGTTCCACGACTTGGTGATCGTTGTAATGGAACATGCCGAGTGCGTACGGGACAACCACAAAGATAAGCAACAACGGGCCGCTGATGCTGTTATCTGATTTCTTCCTGTTGTTTAGTCCACGCTCGACATGCTCCACCATGATTCTTTTCCAATATCACAAACACAAAGCAGCACAATCTTAAGTATAGCCTACCAAGGGACGCTGAGCAACAAAACTTTCATTTTACATTCTAAGTCAAAGCGCCAGAACACTAAACTGTATTCACCGGTCTACACGTGTTTTATAAAAAAGGCTGGGCCGCTTCGAAGTTCACGAGGAGTTTCCATGGCGCCAGGACGTCACTTGGACGGCAGCTCAGGCCTAGCTATCTTCAAGGTGCCGTTCATTAGCAGGTGACCTCGTAAATGCTGCTGGTGCGCACCGTTGGGCGCTCGAAGGCAACCACGTGGAGCTCAGAGGTAGTTTGTGAAAGGCTGCCTGCCTCCACGTGGCGTTCGTATCACAGCTTAATTAGAGGCGAAGTCAAGGAAGCAACACTTACATGATGCGAAAATTCACACTGAAGAAAAGAGAACAGCGATTTAAAAAAAGACGCTCAGTTTCGCCCAAAAGCCGAAGCATCGATTGCGATAGCAAATTAGTGGATAGCTATACGAAGTAAGGATACCAGTGTTATCGGTTGTATAAACTTGTAAACCTAGGCATACTAACGAAATTAACACGCATGGTGTCACGCGCGCACAGGAAAACATGAACGCATCTCGCTCGATTACCGCGGAAACTCGCTGTCAAAACGCTGGAAGGAGTAATCGCGGCAGCAGCAGCCGCCGCTCGCATCAGCGCGAACCAAGTCGCGAAAGCAGTCTGTCCCCGCTGCAGATGGCTTTCAAGATGCAGCGGCTCAAGCTATACCGCACGCGTCGTATAGAAAGCGTCCCCTGCCCTCCCCCCGGAGCCTTGCGGCCAGGCGGGCGCTATGGCCGCGGAGTAAAATGCACCCCATCCCCCGCTCCCTACACTCCCTCCGGAGCTCTTGCGCGTGACTGGAAGACGGCGCGTATCCTTACCGTTTATTTCCCTTGCGTCCGCGAGATTAAGCCGCGATCGCCGGATCACCCTCGCACGCTTTCACTCGCACATACGGCATACGGCGCGCGGCGACGATTTTATGGCCCTTGGACTTTATACGGAACCTCATGGCGACGGCAACGGCAGAAATCCGGCTGGAGTGTCCACATATCTCCTATCGCAGTAAAAGAAACCTACTTTTAGGATGTTCGTGTGGGGTAGATTCTAAGCTCAATGTTATTTCTTTTATGCGTATAGCATGCCTTTGTTCTCTATCTCCTTTGAATAGTCTTCTTTTCATTTTGTTCCGTTTCACTTTGTTCTGGCCTCGTCTGTCACTAGACACACCGCGGTATCCTAGTGGCTTTGCTGTTCCGCCAAGCCTGTGGGCGTGGGATGAAATCCCAGCCACGTCGGCCGCATTTCGACGGAAGCGGAATGCAATAACTCCTATGTACCGTGCATTGGGTGCAAGTTAAAAAACCACAGGTGGCCAAATTAATCCGGAGTCCTTCACTACGGCATGCTTCATAATCATATCGTGGTTTTGGCACGTAATATCCTAGAATTTAATTTTAATCATCTGTCGCTTGCTCTATGCCACGGATCCTTTCACGAGTTCTTCCATACACATTCCCTTATCTTATTTTGTTTTATTTTTCTATTTTGTGCCCACTTCGTTTATCTTTGTTTTTGCCTTGCCTCTTTCTTTCCTTCCTACCGAGACCGCGTATCACAAGGCCAATTTTTTTCTAATTAGCTAAAATTAAAACTTATTTTAAAGAAAGACTGTACGCGGAAACCTCTTCGTTGCCATGGCATTCAAATAAAGCGCTGTTAAACTGCTCAAAGAAAGGGGCTAAGCGAGTATGGGTAAAGCTGTTCATTCTTAAGAGAGGTACTTCTCAAGCACAGGTCTAGACCGCCATCACCTTGGATGTCGTTAAAAGGGCTGCAATGTTTTTCTTTGAGACTGCCTGACAGGTCCTGACAATTCTCAAGCATTAGACTTCTATATGTTCGACTAGTTCAAAATTTCGCCTCTTCTTTTCTTTCTTCTACAATTTATCCTTGCCCCAGTATAGAGTGATCATCTCCAGCTCTCCTATACCGCTGACCAGGCTGTCTATCGTTTTCTAATTATCTATCTAGGTCGTTGACCGATCGATCGATAGATTTATTTATTTATTTATTTATTTATTTATTTATTTATTTATTTATTTATTTATTTATTTATTTATTTATTTATTTATTTATTTATTTATTTATTTATTTATTTATATTTTATTTATTTTATTTTATGACCCAAAGCAACGCTCGGGCTATGACAGCGTGGTGGAGGATTCTCCAGCGTGCACCTCCATCTAAGTACACAAGCGCTTTTTCATTCCACCCTCACCGAAATGCTGCAGCCACCATCGGGAATCGACCCCGCGACCTCGTTCTTAGTAGCAGAACATCATATTTAGGGAGCCACCGCCACGGGTGAGCGCCTAGCTTGCTCACTAATTTCCTTGGTTATCCACCTATATCTCCTCTTGCTTCGTGCAGTTTCCAT
This sequence comes from Dermacentor silvarum, assembly GCF_013339745.2. Lineage (NCBI taxonomy): Eukaryota > Metazoa > Arthropoda > Arachnida > Ixodida > Ixodidae > Dermacentor > Dermacentor silvarum. The sequence goes on along the minus strand of NC_051156.1, from coordinate 214,866,074 downwards.
AATGGTATTGCAGAACATGGCTTCTTCTATTATTATTTTTTGTGTGTGTGTCTCCTCTTTCGCTCGTACGACTGTACAGCGCTGGCAGTGTTGTTCGATCACTCGGACCTAAGTTTGCCATGACATGCGGAAGCCAGAAATTGATGATAACAGGCCCACGTGCTTACGATTCTTTTCTGACCGTGGCAATGTTATTACCACCTTCACGGAGTTCGCTAAATAGATTTGTTTTCGGCCTCGGCACGTCTCCTCTGTCACTCTTACGTAAGTTGTTGGCTTTGCTGCTTCCTAATCATTGAGACCCGGCTTTGTCGACACCAAATGCCGGAACGGTAACCTCGGTATTGCACCATGGCGGCCAAGCCCTTGCGAGTTTGGCTCAGTCATTCCTTTTCCTTCTATACGGTTTATTGTTCAACTTTCATGCTCTCTGTATTTAACGACCAGCTTGGACTTGAAAACTGTGCCGGCTTTGTGTAAAGTGACAGCGTACTAGTGCATGTGCTGGCCGACCAAAAGCAAAAACCACTCATGCTGGTCCTTATGCAAATGTTAAACAATATAAGCTCACTGGACAGGACACTTAAACTTAACGAAAGTACGCGGCTCCATTTTTCCTTACTCCTCTCGTCTCTATACGAAGTAGTGAAATTCGATAGGTGCGGAGCCTTAACAAACATCATTTCAGCCTTAAGCACTCATGCCTTGAGTCCGTTCTATGTCTGCTGACACAGAGCAGATTTCGTGAAGACGACCGCTTCTGCTAACGGGGAGGGAGGGTGGAGAAATGTTTTAGTGCTAATCTTACGAATCGCTGATTCGTAATATTCGCGCCATCCAAACAGATTGGCGAGGTCGCGCGCAAATGGATCCTAGCTGAATAATCACGGTTCGCAAATCACGAGCGCAATTTCTCTTCAGGATTCACGTCGCGCAGTGCGCCTCCGTTAACCCTCTTATAATGCGTCGGCATTCGAGAGGGTAATCAATATTTCAATTATCTGAGGATCAGCACCTCAGCCCTGCGCCGACCACGATGTGTCGCTTCGGACTCCAATCATACCTCAATTTACAAACTGACATACGGCAGCAGCTTACGAAATAGCCTGTTTCAATTTCTGTTCAAATAGAGCAATGAACATTGTACTTAAAATGCCTAATTATCGCTCGAGCTGAGAACATCCCTATGATGTTAAATTGCATCACGTGGAAGGGATTAACAATTTCATTTGGGTAGGATCACAGGAGGACCTCCAACATATTTATGGAAACAGGAAGAACAGTAATAGCAAAGGGGAAGAAAAATGCGGCCACAATAAACCACAGGGCAATATGGTGGTACGCGCTGTCACACTGATCCCGCATTATTTTGCGAAGATCGTTGTGACAATTCCATGGTGAGTCGCATATAAGCATTCGTCCTTTGAAATCAAGTGCTGTATCTTACTTCTATCTATCTATCTTCTATCTATCTATTTTCTAAAACGTTCTCACCGCAATTGGTTCTTTCTTGTGTATTTCTGGTTTCTATACTATCTCTCTTAATATCCTAAAATATTTATTACGTGCACATCTGACATCTGATGGTTCTTTTTCTCTTACAAAATCAAGCAATGCTATCGTTTTAGCGTCTACGTGCAAGAAACCAGGTCAACTTCTTAATTCACTTATTTTAATTTATTCGGGATGTTAAAGTGTTCGGGTTGTCCGTAGTTTCTGAGGCTATTTCAATCTACCTTAAAAGTTGTCTGCCCAGTGATTTCGAGCAGCATACACGGTTGAGACCTAAGCAATGAGGCGCTAGAAAGCAGTGGCAGCTTTTACCTCCCATCATCTGCTAACATCTGAATTAGTGAAGCCAACTAAACTTTTTCCTCTTCATCTCAACACCAATTTGCTCTCTGGCCGTGCCGACTAAGGACATAAGGAACATCCATGCAGTGGCTTCGAACGATCTCGCAGATCATTCGATATTTTGATCATTCGACCTTTCCTAAATTAGGAAACTTAAACCTAACGAAGTACGCGGCTCCATTTGTCCTTACTCCTCTCGTCTCTATACGAAGTAGTGAAATTCGATAGGTGTGGAGCCTTAACAGACATTATATCAGCTGGCCCTGATGGCCAGCTGCCACCGTTGGCGAGGATTCCTCATGCGATTAAAGTGCTTATGCAAGGAAACCAGTTACAGCTCATAACGGTTTCACTTATAAGCACGTAATCGTTCACTGAAGAAGCGCGCTCCCAGACCCCGTTGTCCACATGCCGGATACACCATGTCACGATACTTCATGAATTCGGTGCCGGAGCCCGAAGCGCTACTAGATTAGATTAGATTAGATTCTTGGGTTTTACGTGCCAAAACCACCATCTGATTACGAGGCACGCCGTAATGGGAGACTCCGGAATTAATTCTGACCACACGGAGTTTCCCTAACATGCCCCCAATGCACGTGACGCGAGCGTTTTTGCATTTTTCCCTCATCGAAAGGCGGCCACCGCGGCAGGGATTTGAGCCCGCGACCTCGTGCTTAGCAGCGCCACATCACAACCGCTAAGCCATCGCGGCAAGTCGGAAGCACTGTGACCTTGCGTCTTTACAAAGCGGACGGAACCAGCAGAAAGCAAGAAAATAACAATGTAAAGTGTAAAAAACACTGTACGGGACCCGTACAACCCACGGGGCAACCTTGAACTAAAGGTGACTGCGGCACAGGCAGTGGTGCATTGTGTTTGTTTTGTTTTGTTAGTTGTTTTTATGTGTGTCTGTGGGTGGGGGGGCAGTAGATTAAGCGGCTGGTGTATAACGGTGAACGCCAGCTGTTCTCTGGATCGATGAACACAACCTGCTCTAGAGATATGCGTGTGTATCTGCATGACGCGTACAGGGTACTCGTAAAGCTATTGTGTAATTTATTATGGCAGCCAAGAACTCTGTAGTGTCAAACCTCGCTCGTTGCAAACATCGAGTGCATGTGTTCTTTATGTTCTGATACTACACGTGAGGCGACACGTCAACTTCAACATCCAGCAAAACTATCCGTCTTCTTTTCTTCTTTCTTTTCTTTTTCTTTTCTTTTTTTTTTCCTTAGTTTGTGAGGGGGGAGGAGGGTCCTTACCCAACAGCATAAACGAACCTCACAAAAGTTCGGCTGCTTTAAGTGCGTATTTACAATTCGAGCCTAAGTAAACTTTATACGAACAAGGTAGGAGAACGGGTGAGGTTGGGACAATCCCCTCTTCATTGATGATGTCAGAGGGACTTTGCACAGATTCAAGGTATGAAAGGGGTGGAGGGATTGAAGATTAGATAGGAAAGGCGGCGTTTATTTCAATGATTTCAAGAGAACACAATTTAATAGAGCTTCTCTCAGCTACTGCCCCGCCGCTGCCGAGTGTTCTAGACCGTATGTGTCCGCCATCATTGCGACGCGCGTAAGAACAAATCTTAGTTATTTCTTGCTATATTTTTCTGCCGTAGATCTTGTTACGACTTTGCTGATGGCCGTTAATGACCGATAAGTCAAGAAGATGTGATTAGCGTTCATCAGAATGTTTTTCATCATTTTCGTGGTTCAGAGATGAATAATTTTCGTTAACGCTTTGCGTACTCAAATTTAATCAAGAAATCGGGAAGTCTGGCGGAAGGTTGTCGCAGTGCTGGTCTACAGGCGGAGCAAGCGCCTTTTATACACGCTGGTACCACAAATAACATTTTCTGATATGTTGTACTTTGTATAACACACATCACGAATCTCTGATGCCTGCTATTCGCGGATTTCGTTGAGTATGCATGAGAAATTATCTTTCCTGAAGAGGCGTGAGAGCTGTTGCGGACACTACTATTACGCCGTTTATAGACCGTATGCTTGCTGTCCGTTTCGCACTGTGATGGAGGAGGAAGAGGAGGAGGAGGAGGAGAGAAAGAGAAGGCAAGGATGTTAACCAGAAATGCGTCTGGTTGGCTACCCTACTCTGGGGGACGGGAAAGAGGGAATAGAAAGATGAGATAGAGAGAAGAGGGGGGGGGGGGGGAGGAAGGACACGGTGAGCTCGCGCACGCACGCGGAGGGCCTGAGCAATTCAAAGGCGTTCACATAGGCCAGTCGTCCTCAAGTAAGACAACAGTGCCTTCACAGCTTTGTGGGCTGACGAGCGATGGGGAGGGTCTTCAAGGAGCACCGTTGTCCGATCGACCGTTGTCGCACTGTGATGAACTCTACATAGCTCTATAGGAAGAGGCATAAAAAGGAGCCAACAGGGGGCAAATAGGAAAAAGGTAACACACACATGTACATACGCGCCCACGCACGTATGCATGCACGCACACGTATGCGAAGCTTACAGAACTCGCAACCCCAGCTGCACACCTGCAATTCATGTTGCCTATGCAGCTAGTGTTGTGAGTTCTGGGATAACCAAGCAACCAGCATTTGGGACCGAACTTAGACAGTCTGTTGGACTACTTTTTTTCTGCCTTATGGTTTTTCACGTTCCAACTTGGTGGTAATTTTATTACGTGTTAGCAAGGCCATTAAGTTTAGACGAACGAATACTCAACCATCGCCATAAAGGCCATTGTGTGGGTGTGTGTTTTTCGTTCAGAAATTGAATTGGATATACATATTTAATAAGTGTTCCGAGTTTACTTTTTTATTCATACACATTTACTTTTTTTTTCTAATCATCATCACCAGCTTTATCCCTCTCATTTTGTTCCCCTTTCCCTTTACCCCAATGATAAGTAGCCCGCTAGAACACGTTAGTTCAGGAGGACCTCTCAGATTTTCTATTTAAACAAATTTCTCCGCATTCAACAGTGGGCCGTGTTATGTACTGGTTCTTTTCCACCAATTCTATTCTATTTTATCACCCATCGAAACGAGTGTCCTACACTGGTGATAACGTAAACATGTCTCCCTGCCAGCCAATGGCGAAGGGCAAGAAGAATGTAAAACAAAAAGAATTGTCACAAATTACGGACCCATAACGTTGAAGTTCGTCTTTCTTTTCTTGCAGTAACGCTTTCAGTACAAATCACGCACTACGACTACCTACTACTCATAGTCGCTAGTCGTGCGAAACTAATGTCCCTTAATTGTACCATACTTTAAATTACCCGCTGTTTGATGCTAAGAATCACTATTGCTGGCAATGATACAATGAACCGCGTGTGCCTACGAGACATGCGGACGTCGCTCCACCCGATATACTGAGTAACGATACCTTAGTTATAACGCCCAGGTTTCCCAGCAAACTAGTAAAACAAACATTCTTTTCTTCGAAGAAAAAAGCAGCATCGTCGTCATTAATTTGCCCACGACTGCTTTTCTTATGCCGCTTACTTTCTAGGCAAACTGATGTTGTAACCTTATCGGGCACTGTTGAGGAAACGACCTGATCCCCAGTATCTCGCCCACGTCTGCATGCTGCGCTATACTTGCTTACGCTGCTAATTACGCGACATCTTAGCTATCATCGTTCTGCAAAGCCCAGAGTAATGAGGCCAAGCTGCCGATGCCATAAGCCCTAGCAGGCTTCTATAATTGCTAATGAGGGCGGGGTACTTAACATACTGAAGTACAAGACTTCCCCCTAGTACTAGAAATATAAGCCTCTGATTCCAAGTGAACGAAGCTGCTGTGCAAGCGTTTCCGTCGTAAAGCTTTAGCGCCTGGCGAACTGTGCCAGAGGCTCTTGCGACCGGGCCCTTCGAGTCTATCTCTTACCCACGCAGAGATCATTTGGCGTTTACTCGTTTGTTTAACCATCTAATCAAGCCTTAACGGCCCACACTTGCATTACTTGAGCCAATGCGTTATATTGTTTTTAGGCTAAAGTTCAACGTATGCTGAAGGAAGGTGCCTGAAAGGAGCCTCATAAGCGCGAGTGTCTCTACTCTTCACTTGCCTACTGCGCCTTCGCACAGTTGCACGAATAATGCCGCAAGCCATCGCAAGAGCGCTTCGGTGATGATGTGAGACGCAGAGACTTGAACAAGCGCAGTTTGTGGCGTTGGCGCAGATTGCCTCGACGACTTCCTATCGTCTTTTTTCGCCTCTTATGCGGTGGCTACAACTGTTCTCGTTACTCATTGTGGTGGTGATGTTAATGTGCTGATAGTGATTGTTGTTGTTGTTGTTGTTGTTGTTGTTGTTGTTGTTGTTGTTGTTGTTGTTGTTGTTGTTGTTGTTGTTGTTGTTGTTGTTGTTGTTGTTGTTGTTGTTGTTGTTGTTGTTGTTGTTGTTGTTGTTGTTGTTGTATGAAGACGCACGTACACAGAGAAAGAGGGAAATAGGGAAGGAGCAGGCTGGCAACTGCCGATGGTGATGTTAGCACTCCTTTAGCCCTCGCTTCCCCTTGAACTTTCAAGAAAATAAAATTATCAGTCAGTCTAACAGTCAATCAATCAATCAGTCAGTCAGTTGATCAATGTTCTCAAGCGGTGTAACGCCTTGCCGTGACAGCGGCCGGCATTTGTCCGTCACGTTAAAGGATTTTGTTACTAGCAAGCTAGCTCGAAAACTTTCACCATTGGTCAAACAGTCCGGTATCTCGCCGCTTTAAATATAGCGATGGATAGTGAGGGCCATTAGAAAGTGGCTGCATGGACGACCACGGCTACCCACGGTTGTGTGCCTTGCAATGGACCAACGGCCCAGTCAAGCTGTTTGCAACATCTTTTAGCACTCTTGTGCTATATATATATATATATATATATATATATATATCGAATCGCCAGTCAGTTCCTAGAGTCTGTAAAGGCTTACGTTTATCTAAGTGAATTACTCACAGGGGACCCTGATCATGAAAAGGAAACTTACGGAAGAATAAAATTGGGGTTGGAGTGCATACGGCAGCAGGCATTGCCAAATCCTGACTGGGAGCTTACCACTATCATTGAAAAGAAAAGTGTACAATCATTGCATTCTACCGGTGCTAATATATGGGGCAGAAACTTGGAGGTTAACAAACAAGCTCGAGAACAAGCTAAGGACCGCACAAAGAGCGATGGAACGAAAAAAATAGCGTAGCTTGCGCTGGAGGCGCAATGCTAAAGAGACAGCGGAGCTGATGGGCACCTAGCTAGTCGTGGCTTTCGGGCTAGGCTAAGCACCACCAAGTCATCCCCAGCATTTTCCGAAATTTATTGAATATTGATCAAATTATCGATTAGCTATTGATTGGCTATCGATTGGCTATCGCAAGTTATTGGCCACGTATTTGGGCTAGGCTAAGCACTACAAAGTCATCTCCAGCATTTTCCGGTATTTATTGATTATTGATCAATTATCGATTAGCTATTGATTGACTATCAATTGGCTATCGATTGGCTATCGATGAGATATTAAGCTTAAGTACTCCTAGCCATGCTTAGCTAGACTTACCAGGCTCAGCTTCGCTAGTTCACGGCGGTATGTGCCATTGCCCTTGGACCCTTTCTGCACAACCGCCAGGATCGGCCCACTTTTTTTGTCCGTGACGGACGGACTAACGGCCGGCTTAAACTGCTCAGCTGTTAAAATGTTCGGCCTAACGCTAAGAGACAGGAAGAGAGCGGTGTGGATCAGAGAGCAAACGGGGATAGCCGATATTCTAATTGACATTAAGAGAAAAAAAGTTGTCGCAGTTTCACCTGAAAGGCGAAGCATCAATTGCGATAGCAAATTTGTAGAGAGCTATATGGAGTAATGATATTAGCTTTATCAGCTGTATAAACTTGGACATGCAGCAGCACCGGCAACACGCTGAACTGTTGTGGACGCCGTCAGCGTTTTGCCCACGTTCGCTGAAAATGCGTGCGGCGTTGGTGACTGTTGCCGGAGCCTCTGATATAAATAGGCACTTGGTGCCGCAGATAAGCGTCGCCTCCCTTCTCTCCTCCTCCCCCCTCCCCCCTCCCCCACGGCCTCTCGCGCGTTGGAAGAAGGCGCGTTTGCTCTACATATATGGTGATTGTAAAGGAGGAAAGAGACGCCTACTTCTGCAGCCCTTAAGCGAGCACGGCGCAGAACGCGCGTTTGTTCTCCGCCGTGCGTTCACTCCCCCTGAGAGCGCGCGCCCCTCGCGCCCTTTCACTCGCACATACAGCGTTCGGCGCGCGGCGACGATTTCATCTCCATTGACGTCATACGGAACCTCACGGCGACGGCGATGGCGACGACGACGGCGACGACGACGGCAGAAATCTGCTTTTGAGTGTCCATATAATTGCTATCGCAATAAAATGGAGCTGGGCAGGGCAATGCGTAGGATGGATAGCCGGGAGACCATTGGAGTTACAGAATGGATACCAAGGGAAGGGAATTGCAGTCGAGGACGGCATAAAACTAGGTGGGGTCATGAAGTTAAGAAATTTGCAGGCGCAAGTTGGAATCAGCTAGCGCAAAACAGGGGTAATTGGAGATCGCAGGGAGAGGCCTTCTTCCTGCAGTAGGCCTAGTTACAGAAGAATAAAATTGGGTTGGAGTGCACGGCAGGCATTACCAATCCTGCGCTTACCACTGTCGTTGTGTACAATCATTGCATTCTACCGGTGCTAACATATGGGGCAGAAACAGGTTTCGAGAACAAGTTTGGAACGATCTTAGGACTAACGTTAGAGACAGGAGAGAGCGGTGTGGATCAGGGATAGCCGATATTCTAGTTGACATTGCGGAAGAAATGAAGCTGGGCAGGCCATGTAATGCGTAGGATGAGGATAACCGTTGGACCATTAGGCAGAATGGATACCAAGAGAAGGGAAGCGCAGTAGGTCGGCAGAAAACCAGATGGGATGATGAAGTTAGGAAATTTGCAGGCGCAAGTTGGAATACGCTAGCGCAAGACAGGGGCAATTGGAGATCGCAAGGAGAGGCCTTCGTCCTGCAGTGGACATAAATATAGGCTGATGATGATGATATATGTATATATATATTCATTCATTGATGAAGGCTGGTCCACCAGCCGAAACGTTTCACAGTAAAAATAAACGTGCTTGCGGACCGGCCCGGCAGATATGGCCGAGCCGGTGCAAGAAAGGTCCACCGCCTGGAATGGATATGTTGACTTCGCATTTACAGCCGTAATTTGGCTTAAAAAATACGGGCAAAGACTTTCTGATTCGCCCTTTTCTTTTTGCTGCTGGTCCTGTTTAAGGCTTTGTTTACGTTGTTAAAGCCTGAATAAGAGAAACTTCAGTCGTATAGACACTACATCTTTATATGATGGGTAGATCGATACATTGCCAAGGAGAAGCGCTCTCAGAGGCGGACGGTGGAGTAGGCTGCACTTCGAATTTATTTACGAGCAGGCTAGCTGACAGTCTCGATGGGTGGCTCCCAGGAGAAGCATCGGAACCGTCCTGCCCTGAGGGAATCCACTAGTCCAGTGAAACTAACATTCCCTTAAAGAGCGCTGAGAGATATATGTTAGGAAAGGAACCAGCACTCAAGACCCCACTGCTGCTCCCAAGTGAGCCACATAACTCGAAAGTGAATTTTGCACTAGCTACGCTTCTAGTGCTTCACGTTCTTTCTTATTTCTTTAATGTCTATGCTCCAAATCTCTAGAAAATGGGAAATTTTACCGCGTAGTTGTCATACAAAGGGTGAGCGTTTATCGCAGCAAAACATTGCGGGTTTTAACGCCCAACACCGCACTGTAGTTTATGAGGTGGATGGCTCTGGATTAAAGTTGACCACCTTGGTTTTTCTTTTTGACCACCTTGGTTTTTCTTTTAACGTGTACCCATGGCACGGTACACAACTTTTTTTTCATTCTGCTCTCATAGCAATGCGGGCACCGCGGTAGGGATCGGTCCACCGACCTTGTACTCAGCAGAGCAACGCCATAACCACTAAGTCATCGCAGCAGGTTTATTGCACACAAGCTGTAGCTATTCAGTCATCAAGATTCCCCGGTTAACCTTCCTGCCTTTCCCACCCCATTTGTCTCTCTCTCTCTCTCTCGGACAGGCCGGCTGTAATTGAAGCATTGCGTTGAAAGCAAAATACTATGTCCTAATGATTAAACGGTGTTTTAAATGTTTAGTTCAAGTGATTTCAAGCTAACTTCAAATTAACTTCAAGTTCATTTTATTAATTAATGGCACCTCTTCATCATTAAAGGGGTAACCACGTCTTCTCACTCACAGGGCGCTAAAACTATGTGTATCTCGGTTGAATACTGACAACATTAATCAGTACTACTGGCAATTCTTGCTACATAGCGTACATCATAAAAATGTCTTAGTGTCAGGAGTGTGATGAAAAAGTACAAGATCAGCCTTTGGGGATCTTTCAATGGAAAGCCCTCGGAATGTAGGTATACGGAATGGCTTGTCTTTTTTGTTTCGATATTGCTTCTGTCTTAACTAGCATGTTGTCAAAATATGTGTTTTATTTCCACTTTAGTGTAGCCCGGTTGCGTCTTTTTATATTTTATGCGTTCACAATCTCGTACATAGCCACAATCAGATGGCAGATATTGTGAAGTTATCCGGTGTTCTTGTTCGACAAAGTCGAGCATGATAGCTGGAATCGTCCCTTGAAGAAGGAATGTTTGTTTCAGTTCGGCTATACCTAACTTTATCAACAAGACCATGTGCTCATCCTTTTATTCTCGGTTCTTCGCGCAAGGGTCTTGCTCGCCATATGTTGTTCACCCTGTGAAAATAACTTATGCCGCTATAAATGGAAAGCTGCTTTTCTGAACTACGTGATGAGGGAAAAGTCATTATCCCGACAAAATGTTTGGAGGCCTGCTGCATTTATCAAAGAGAAACTTTCTCTACTATCTGTTAAAGTGGACTAAATTCATAAAACGAAAAAGGGCTTTTCGTGACAACACCGTTGTTTACAACACACTCGCTTTCATGTCGAACAAAGTGCGCATCTTGGCCTGTCATTTCCACTCATTGTCATTGTATTTTCGGGCACGTTGTTTGGGCCTTTGTTTCTGCGAGACACGGCGTGCTAGCTGAAACCTTTCCTTGTTTCAGAACAGGCAACAGCGCGTCTTCTCAGAACAAACCCGGAAGAGAAGTTGTCCTACAGGCTTTCGGACAAATGGAATCCTTTTGGTTCGCGGCTGAACTGGAGAAAAAAAGATGTGACAACCGGCGCAGAAAAAGAAGAAAAAAAGTAAAAGAACAGTTCGTGGGAATAAAATGTCAAAGATTCATAGGCTTCTCGAGCGTCCGCTAACGCGACCTTAAAGTATGACTGGTGTTACCGTGGCTTTCTAGTGCGTCTTCGGCACTTTTCTTTCTGTTATTGTAGCATGTCTTCGTTACTTGCTCATTAGTTCCTGTTAGTTCATGTTAGTGTGTGCGTGCGTGCGTGCTTAAAAATACCAAACTTTTTTTTTATTTGTCAAGCTGCTAGGTTAGGATACAAGAAAGACGTAAATGAAAGATTTCCCACAGCAGCTTTTGTAAGATATATCATCATTTTTCTTTTCTTTTTCTTATGAAAAAAGGAGACACAAAGCCTGCAAAGTGTAGCTGTATATTATAAACAAATTCTCATGACGACTGTTGTGCATCGTTCCCATAATGTTGCCCAAAATATTCGTCATACATTGCCGGCCCAACTTGGAAATGGAAGGTATGCCGAATGGAATACAGAATAAGAAATACATCCAATAAAAAGATGTGCATGGGGGGGGGGGGGGGGGGGGAGGATGCTATTCTGTCAGAGTCCACTTAGTGGACTGTTCACTTCGGCTGTCTTGAGTGGCTCCAGCAGCATGAGCGAGAAGGAGACTGGCTGGCTCCTTCTCTCGCTCGTGCTACTGTAGGCAATCGCGACAGCTGAAGTGGACAGTCCACTAGGTGGACTCTTAGAGAATAGCCCCCATGTTTGAGGTTGTTTTGTTAAACGTGTATTTCCTAAACATGTTGCGAGGGGACAAGAAGAAACAGAAAAAAAAAACTAAAAAGTTGTTTTGCGATGGAATTCCTTTCTACGCCTCTCTTTAAACCTCCTGTCACGGACAAAGGTCAGCAGCTCTGTGAAACCATTCGCAAAACTTTCTAGCTTTAAATATCCTCGCTTTGTTGCCTCAACCCGCAAACCTTCGATATTATAGCTGTCATGTCATCCTGCTTATTTTCTTCGATATGGGAAACAGCGTGCTCACACAAAAAAATAATATAAAAAACGTAAGGAAGAGAAAATGATTCATTCAAAGCCCCTTTCTTAAAGAAATATGGGTGAACGCGGAGCTTTCTCTCATGCAAACTGAATCAAAATCGAAGTCCAAAGCCAGCGACCACGCAACGAAGCCAAGAAATGCTGAGCGATCCGGTGCGATGCATGTGTGATTTGATTGCTTGTTTAGGATTGTATTTTTTGAACGTTGAAGTTGAATGAAGACACATTTCGTTAAGTTTCATAGGCTTTATTTTAGATCATATAGTAGCCGTTGATTACACGCACACACTCACACTTTCACAGACAGCATGTCATTGCCGTTGCACGGGATCGGCCTTACGGGCACGATCGCGCTCACGCTTATACGTTCGCGTACGGCAGCGCTTCTTCTGCTGTGCGCTGCACACGCGGCCTACCCATGATGACGACCGGCAATGCATTGCGTTACGCGCGTAATGCAATGCAGATATACACAGTTCGTCTGGTTGTCTGGGTAGCGTGGCGTTGCAGTACCCCTTGTTCTTATCAGTACAACTGCGAATGTAAACTGAAGTGTTCTACGATTGTGTGCGCAGATGCGCAGATAGTTCCATTGTGTAAGTTGGCTTTCCTGCAGCGCGTTTTTGGTGCGGATGGACGAATCAGTGAGAAATAGAAAGCTTCGTTTTAAAAAACCGGTATATTGATGTATGAATAATTTGTTATGTGATGCCTAGAAATTTATTCAACTATGAGCTAGAATTTCGCGCACGCACAAAACCGATCCGCAGTAACTTACGTGAACGTAATCTTGGAAGGCGTACAGTATATGAAAGTCGTGCGCTGGGTTCCGAATTAAAATGCTATATATTATGGGGACGCCGGCCGCATGGCAGCACCGCTGTGCCGCCATCATCATCATCGGCGCTGGGCTCATGCGCCAGGGTCACGCGCAGCTAGCCTTGGGCGGAGCGGCGATCAGGAAGCTGGCTCTCAGTTGGCTTCGGAGGAAACTGGCACCACTGCGCTATTTGTCACTGTTGCTTTGATTCGGTGTTAAAATGGCCAGGCAGCGCTTACGCTTCTATATATTTTCAATGCAGCGTTATATGGACGGACCCGACAGCTCATCTCGCACGCACTGACTCTATGCTTCGAATACGGTTCCCGTGACGGCACGCATCTTCATTCCGCTGAGAGCATAGCTCAGAAAACAGGATACTCTTCGATCTCTTCGTGCTTAATTTTGTGAACTCTGGACGTTTCGCCTTATGTTACATTATTGCATGTTTTATTACTCTTACGTGAAAAGAGCTGGCCGTCATCAATGCGGTGAATTATATCTTATTTTCACTGTAGTAAACACAAATTAATGGCTCCACATTTGTCACCTATGAATGTGTAACTGTGGCGCGAAGTCGCTCACCTAAGCGTGTTTCATTCAATTTACTTTGTCAGTCACACAATAGGCACGAATACTAGCAATCTCCACGCCGTGGCAGTTATCGTGATTGACTCACAGTCATCCCACAAAACGCATAAACACCCACACAATGGCAATAAACTGTGAAACGCATTTATCGACAACGTAGCTTCTTGGTTAAAGACCTAGCTAAATTGCGGGAAGAAACAAGTCAGTCCATCCGATACCACAATAACTATACTGCAGCGTCCTTACATTGCTTCCATATTTTCCTTCTTGCTCGCAGCCTGTAGCAGTAACTAAGAGTTGTACTTTTCATTCTCTATTTTGGTCGACAGTAAAAAAAATTTAGCCCAACAATAACGCCAGGCACTTACAGCTAGGCTTCAACGGTGACTATAATAAATAATGGGAAAACCCTCTTCGCCCTCTCTGTCTGAACCAGAATAACACTGCGTGATGCCTAATCGGCGAGAATACTAAACATTTCGAGGCGTTATTCAAAAGCTTGTTAACAACGCATACAATGTGTTGAATGCGCAATCTCTTCCCCCTCTCCTCGCAAAGGGTCTCCGCTTTTTTATCTCAACATAGCTTTATGTTAAACCTGCGAGGCCGCTTAACGTTGGAGCAGCCAGAGTATGTTGTCAGAGCATGACATCACTGTTACTAACGCGCAAACTACATCATTTGTTTAATGTGTTCTGCTTCGCACGGGGTAGTCGCACTGAAGTCTCGTTTGTATGACAACACACACGAGACACACGCTCGGACGCGCTTCGAACGAGGGTTTGTTATGAGCTGCGTTACGAGGTGTACTTTAGCGTGATGCTCCTGCGCGCAGAGTCGTTCTCGGTGTTACCGTAATCCTGCGCGTCCTCGACACGGTCATTGCAAGAATAATGAGCCCCATTCGTTATCTCCCCGCTCACTGCTGAGTTATGAAAACAGCGGGGAGAACGCCGCTTTTTTCTAAATTACAGCAGTTACCTCGACCCCATTACTCGGACTCCTCGAGGTATTTCTGTAACCCTCGTGAGCATTGCTTTAGTTCATTGCGTAGATGCGCGGTACGTGAGCGGACCTGCGCATGACATCATCAACGTGCCTTATTCGGGTTTGTGTCATCTCGCTGAGTAATAAGCTTCACTCACACCTCTAATTACGAGACAGCCAGGGTTAGGTGTTAGAGCTTACGGATGCGCGCTAAAGATGATTTGCATGCGTCTTTTTTTTTTAGGAAAATCCGTGGATTAAAACGGATCCTGCGCGCCAAAAGACAGGAAAAGCTGCGTCCGCGTCAGGCGCCAAGAATAATGGTAGTGGCGTCAGACGCACTGTTCACACTTCATAGCTGTCATCAAGGATGCGAAACGCTAGAGCGACTCAAGTTTTATATAATCCTTTGGGAATGCACAGCAACTTAATGCGTACGAGGATTAGCTTCGCTTTGTCATTCGCTGAGACAGGAGGCAAAGAAAGGAGTGAAAGTCGTTAAATATTATAGAGTGCAGCTCGTCGTTCTTTGCATATTAGAGTCGCCTTAAGAAAGTAGTTTTGAGAGAGATCGCTCTTAAACTTGCGCTCTCTTCGTCATATAAGAGCTCTTTTTATTTATTTTTTTTTATTCTTCTCCGTCCTGAGACGTGAAATATGGTCACTGAATTGGCCGACTATCCGAAATTTTAGCCAAGAAAAAGCACAAAAATAAATAATATAAGTAAGGAAGTAGCAAAACATGATCCAAACAAGCCCATAAATAAAGAAGGGGAATAGGAAAAAAATTGGGCGCCATCCCACCCTGCGCACGTGAATG
The DNA here is from genome assembly GCF_013339745.2 of Dermacentor silvarum. NCBI lineage: Eukaryota > Metazoa > Arthropoda > Arachnida > Ixodida > Ixodidae > Dermacentor > Dermacentor silvarum. The sequence continues at coordinate 214,850,719 of NC_051156.1, read as the reverse complement.
TCCAGCGAAGCTATATGAAACACCCCACGTGGTCGAGCATTGTATTCACGCTGTTCTTCTGGTGTCTTTAATTTCCGTGGTCCACCCATGGCAGTCTTAGAATGAACTGAATGAGTTGCTAGACGGGTCTCCCTTTTATATGTGAAATGTAAATGCGCTCGTGTACCGTGCTTTTGAGAGAGAGGGAGAGAGAGCGATACATTCTTCAACGAATGGTGGAGAGGCGTGCCTGGCACACTCCGGGCATGCTACTCCAGATGAGGAGGGTGACATATAAAGCACTAGTACACGGACTAGCGCACAGCATACACAAGCCCACACAGTAACAAGTAAGTAGAGTACGCTTTGGTGGACGTTAAAGAACCCGAGGTGGTCGAAATCAATCCCCAGCCGCCCACTAGGGCATTCCTCACAGCTCACTGCGCAGTTTTCAGACGTGAAATTTATTGTTTTCTTTTTTCATTATTAATTCATGATTGCGTATTCGCTATTCTCACACCTATACTATATCCCCTTTCATTCTCATTTCCTAACCATTCCTGGAACCCAAATGAAAACGCAGTCGTCATATTTAGCACTACAACAAATTACACTACTGTTCCTGCATGCGAAACACAGCGGAAACCTTCACATTTACACGGATGGTTCAGTTTCTTCTGCAAGCTCAGCAGGAGTAGCGGTTATTCCCGCGAAGTCCGTCACCATAAAATTCAAGGCGTCGCATTTTGCATCATCCACGGCTGCAGAACTCGCCGCCCTCCGTCCTGTTCTAGAGTTCTTAATTGAAGAGCTGTCTCAGGCATGGTCAATCTTCTCCGACTCCAAGGCCGCTCTCCAGTGCATTATGTCGCCATTTCGTAGTGGACCGAATAAACAATTAGTCGCTGACATAAGATTTATTCATCATCGCGCAATAGAGAAAAAACACGACATAGCGTATCAATGGATACCGAGCCATTGCGGTATCTACGGAAACGACCATGTAGATGAGGCCGCCCGATCTGCTCATGATGGTCCCCACTGCGCTGCTATGCCCCTATCCAGAACAGACGCAGCTACAATGCTTCGTTCGCTTGCACGTGAACTTACACTTGCACAGTGGAACTCGACGGAAGTTACCAACGCTCGTTTCCACAACTTGGATCCGAATGTATAGCTCCGTCTTCCGTCAGGAATATCTAGAGCTGAGGAGACACTTCTGTGCCGCCTGTGGCTTGGCGTGGCCTCCCCAATGCCTACTCATTTCGGGTCGGAATGGCCAACAGCCCTGCAGCTGCGCGGAAACAGTCGCCCACCTTCTCTGTGAGTGTCCCCGCTTCAGTGTGCCCAGGAAAGAACTTTCAAAAGTGTTAGATGGACTTGATAAACGCGCTTTGTCAGATGAAAGGGTCCTGGGACACTGGCCGAGACCATCCTCAGCACAGAAGGCTTTGGAAGCGATGCTGCGCTTCTTGCGGAGAAATGGTCTCGGAGACAGACTTTAAACAGTGCCGTATTTTCCGTTTTTTTTAATGTGTGTGTGTTCTTTACACTTTATTTTACATCTCTTTTCTATTATATTTTATTCCCCTTGCTCCTTTTCCCCAGCACAGGGTAGCCAGCCGGTCTGAGAACTGGCTAACCTCCCTCTCTTTCCGTCTATTCCTATTCCTCTCATTATCACTGGATTCTAGTGTGTGTCCCAGCTAAAGCTAGTCAAGATGTATAACGAAAAAAAAAGATATTTAAAAACACGGTGCAAGACACAATTATAAAACCTACGATGTTCGGTCGGCAAAGGCCTGATGACCGCACAACGTAAGTCTTAAGATGGTATCCTGCACCGTGTTTTTTAAATGCGAAGTACTTCTTGGCCATCATTTGCCACTTTGAGAGTATCTATCTATCTATCTATCTATCTATCTATCTATCTATCTATCTATCTATCTATCTATCTATCTATCTATCTATCTATCTATCTATCTATCTATCTATCTATCTATCTAGCCACCTACGTCTTGGTGATCTCATGGTCGTTTGGTTAACTTCATAACTACCAAAATTGGCGTAGTATGACAAGAGTGTATGACGAACGTAAATGATAGGTCATTACATGAATATGAAACAGCCGCCTACGTCTTGGTGCTCTCATGGTCGTTTCGTCAACTTGGTAGGCTCCCTGCACAACGCTTCGCATAACATCGATTCCCAAGGGGCCTGGGATCTGCCTGATTTTTTTTTTTTTTAGTGGCACGAGCACCGAGTGACACTTATTTATTGCGCAGCAACTTCCGGTTAGGGACCGACTTCCGGTTTTTTCACAAAGGTGGGAGGAAATTAAAATAAGTCATAAAAAATAAAAACAGGTAGATACCGATGGTTCTATATATATACATATGGTTGATGATAGCCATGACATCAGAGCACAGGTTAATACTGTAAAGAGCTAATTAAGTGTCAGAAATAATCAGAACCAATTAGGCAAAGTCTAATTGCCGTTCACCAAAGCCCACAATCATACACTTTAGATACCCCCCGCATCAGTAATGATTTAGCTCCATGTGCGTGGCGGTTTCCAGCCAGTTCTGTTCGCTCGCTCTTCCGAGTTCGGTTTCTCGCCCGTTCCGATCGCCATGGAAGTAGACGACGAGGACGCCGGGTCAGGTGTTGTGTACCATTGAGTTTCCGATGACGAGGACGCCGGGCCTTGTGTAGTGTAGTGTAGTGTAGTTTAAACATCGTTCACATCAAGAATTCACCAACATTCTCTGTGTCTGTGTCGTACTTCACTTTATTAACTCAAGCTTAACACAAGGAAAGCACAAAACTAACCCAAACAATACACCAGGGTGCACAAACGCCGAAGTGCGAGTGCCACCAGCAGACACCTAAGTCAAGGATTAGGGTCGTTTCTCTTTCTTTTTTTTTTTTTTGAATGTATTGGCTAACGTTAGGTGTGACACCCCTTCCTTATACAACGCGTATTGCTAATTGATCCGACCCTCCATAGCCAACGCAGTTTATTGTTTAGCTCTGAATGTATGGACTGAGGGGACCACCCATTGCAGACCGGATGAGCTGTACCTACGCTCGTGTGCTCTTTTGCACACAGTTTATTCTCCCTCTCTCTCCCTATCTTAACCATACATCCAGTGGTAGGAAAATCCAGTGGCTTAGGCTATTCGTAATGGCTAATCGAGATCACTCTATTGTTTTACTCTGAGCAGAACTGTGCTGTGTTAAGGCAAACTCGCTACAGTTGGCGGCCCAATCTCAGTCTTTCCAGGTAAATTATTTGCCGGCTTCGAATTCCGTCCATCTCCGCATTCTCCCCCTCTATGCCTATATCTTCTTCCTTCCGGCTGCATTTTGTGCAATTTTACTCCCTGCTAACTGCGTACGACGTTATCGGGTTACACCGTGCTTAAACGTGTGCGGATATAGCTCACTTATCTCGCAAGCAATTGCGAAACCATCGACTCCGTACAGCCAACCCCAACTAGTATCTATGCGCGCTCGACTAGACTCATTTACCCCCAACGAACCGGCTTTCGGAGCATCGCTGAATAATCCCATATCTAGCGCTATTCCGCTCGTGCGTACACAAGGGTATCGCGCTGACCCGATGGCTGTGAAAGCGTGTGTCTAATTGTCATCAATGAAGAAATGGCGCCGCCACGCGTGTTTTCTTTGTTCCTGTCCTTTTGAGTAGCGCCCCTCGCTAGTGAGAGACTATATCAGCTACTTGGCCTGTGGTGTACGACACTCGACGCATGTTTGTGTACCCCAGTGGTTGTGCGGCGTCTCGACGCGATCAGGCGCATCGCGCTCTTCTTACTTTTATTCTAAAGAATCTAACTTAGGTTCGCGTTTGTAGCCTATTTCTGTTGTCGGTGGACGGAGCCTCAGACACTATTTCTTTTATTTCGATATTCTTCAGTGGCGTACGTGACCTGCAGTGTGTGTCGTGTACTGTGTACTCTGTTAATTCTTTGATATTTGTCATCTTTCTCTCTCTTTCCTATTTCCTCCCTTTCTTCCTATCTTCCATTTCTATGTTGCTGTCTTCTCCTTTCTGAAGAGTATATATATATATATATATATATATATATATATATATATATATATATATATAGAGAGAGAGAGAGAGAGAGAGAGAGAGGGGCAGACGTTGGTGCCCCTTCCGGTGGCAGTTGCCAGTCTGCTTCTCGCTTTCCTTTTGCTGTCTAGTGTATATATGTTTTCAAAACAAATAATAATAATAATAATAATAATAATAATAATAATAATAATAATAATAATAATAATAATAATAATAATAATAATAATAATAATAATAATAATAACTTGTTTTTCGATCAATAACAGTGAAGTGTTGGGGGAGACAATTATGTCTCCGTTTACTAATTACTTTCCGTGTTTTAGGTTTAGGACTTTTGTTTTCCTTGCCATACGTAAATATAGCAAACAGCCGAACAATATAAAAAACGTTGTGGTTTCGACAATTACATCTTAAAACAAACAGTAAAAAATAGCCACTGCTGCAGTTTGCTTACGTAAGATACCTATCTACAGGCGAACGGGGGTTAAGTTAGTAAATGCTATTAGCTTGTCTATCCCTTTGTGTGTTATTTTATGTGGGAGACATTGCTGCGGCATATAGTTGAACCGTGGCATATTTATTTTGTTGTATGAATATGTATGCGGCTTCTTCGTGTTGTATATGAAGCAAGTGCAGACAGTAGGTATAAAAATATAGGTCCATAACTGTTTATTTATTCACATATACGTAGGTGATCACCGGTGAAACCTGCGCTTCCAAAAGCATATCGTTATATGCGCGCATGAGGTCGTTCTCAAAGATTTGTTGGTTATTTCCCGCACGTTGTATTGTGAAATGCGTTGATTTCCCTTATTGTTCGTTCCCTTCTGTGCAGTGTAATTACCCACAGCGCATAATGTTCCTGGCGAGCATTATTATTACGTATGGTTACTTGATCGCGTAAGCAATAGGACGAAACAAAGTGGTGCATAGTTGTTTAAGTTTCTCGTTGCTTGCTTTCTTTTTTTATGTTATATTAGCGCTTCACGCATAGAGCGGTAGACTAAAGCGCTGCACTTCCAGCTGATGTTTAATTCACATATACGTAAACCTGGGTATGCTTCTATAATAGAATGCGACCTAGTTAGAGATTGGAAGTTGTGATTATAAACCAAGTATGTCCCGCTATACTTCCGTTAATGATAACCCATCCGCGTTAGTAAAGTAAACTATGTTTTTAACTAACTCAACCCACTGGTAAAGATTATAGCCTTTTCCAGTACGTAAATGTTGCTACCGCTACCGTTACGTTTCTCTCGGCAGAGGAGGGTCATACGTTCTATTTTATAAAATGAAAAACTCTACCTAGTACGTTGCGATATATTTCCCTGCGTCAAAACAACAAAAATGCTAGAAAACACTTTGAATTTGGTGTTGCCGCACAGACGTGCTGGCGCTAAGACTAGGCGCGAGGTTTCAAAACTATACATTTAGCCTTCATTATTCCAAGTAATAATGAACCCTTTTTCGGCCAAGGAAATTCAAAATAAATTCTAAAGTATATTTTACTAGTATCAAATCATTTAGTGCTGTTATTGAACGTCCCTTCGAAAACACGAGTACATCATTGCTTTCACCAATGACAACAATTTCTTAGAACGAAAAAAAGAAAAGAAAGGCGGGGTCGCTAACGGGACCCACGTCCGGTTTTCGAGAGCCTCTAAATGGTGGAGCAGCTCCTTGTATACAAAACCATCGAAAGACAGCAGAGTGGCAGAGTGCCGTGAGTCCTGGGTGTAGCGTCTACCAACGCGTTTTCTCCATCGTGAGAGGCAGCGTCGAAGTGTCGGCGCCTGTTCCGAATGAATGTCGCCGTTCGCGAACAATGGAGAGCCGCGCAAACGACGGGGAAGCGTGCGCCATAACCTGTTTGCCAGGGCGCGCTAATGGCATGCAAGCGGAATGTTCGTTGAATGAGTTGTTTACGCAGCACAGCGAGCGTGTAGTCAACGCAACGGCGTTGGCAATTTTTGAACAAAGGATTCCCGAGTGTGCCCTGATGTCCTTAACGGAGGCACAACAAAGGCGTTTGCTTACGTCGAAACTATCTCAACGGCGTTTATTGCAGGACGTCAATCTCGTTTAGTGACGCGTTAACACAATGCAGTTTGCTCGAATTAGCGATTAGGTTGGAAAACGTGAAAATGGCCTGCCACTTCAGCGGGAGAAACTGTGACCTGTTTTTCGCGCAGTCGTTTGGAATTCTACGAGCACCAGCTCCTGTGTTCTCGCATTTCGCTCGTGTGAAAAAAAAAAAAAAGACAGAGAACATTCGCAGTGTTTAATGCTGTCTTTAAGTGTAAGAGATTATTCTCGCCTTTAAAGGTTCTTAAATGTTTCAAGTGCAGAATGAGCTTGGCATTGTAGCTTCATAGGTTGTCCTCCCGACAGCAGTGCTAATAAGATGGCTCATTAGTAGAACTGGAAGGCATGTCGAAAGCGTTTTGCAAAGGATGTCATGGAAATGACCTAACGCGTACCATGCCTGAGAAGAAAATATTGGCGCGAGAGGTCATAATTTAAAAAGAACGCTTTATTATGACTTCCACAGCATTAAATATAACGGCAAAAATGTTCACTATTTCAACGCCACCTCTTCACGCCCAGTCTATTCAACCGCGATATCTCCTGCGCTATTCTTTCCAAAGACATTAGAGTGCATGAACACGCCAACCACTTGTGCAGTATACTATTTGTACAGTCTTATACAGTCTTATTAAATCGACTGTTATTCCATCTTCTCCAGCAGTTTTTCCCTTGGTCATGTCTTGCAAGGCCCTTCTAACTTCATCGCTAGTTATCGAAGGAACCTCTTTACCCTGTTCATCACTACTTCGAATGAAAGTAGCTTGGCTGCTCTGGGTGCTGTACGGGTCAGTATAGAATTCTTCCGCTGCTTTTACTATGTCCTCGAAATTGCTGATGATATATTAGCCTGCTTATCTTTCAGTGCATATCTTGCCTTGTTCTATGCCAAGTTTTCTTCTCACGGATTTCCACGCTGTGTCCATATTTTACTGCTTCCTCAATCTTTTCCACGTTATAATTTCGAATATCCCTTACTTCCTTGTTGTTGATCAGTTTTGACAGTTCAGCGGATTCTATCTGATCTCTCGAGTTTGCCTCGAGCGGCCAATCGTGTGGCAATGTTGCGTATATTGGCGGGCTTCTTTCAGGATCGAAAAAACAACACTTTTATGTAGCTCGTATTGAGCAACAAAAAGCTGTATCGGGAGCGTTTCATGTTGCTCTACAATTTTCTTATTGACACTTTTCATCTAATTATAATATTTCAGAAGTCGAATAATTTATTAAGACTAATTATGTAATTAGGTGGAATCCAAAAAACTAATATGACTATCTCCAACCGACGGAAACAACATTACCTCGGTTCTGTCCAGCTATACGTGGCGTTTGGATATTTTTAAAGTTCGGCTAAAGTTACATGGGGACACCGTTTATACAGAGATAAAAGAGACAGTCGGTGCAGAGTAAGCTGACGAGTGGGGAAGCTGGTGTATAGAGTATCTTCTTCGCATTTAGCGGCCTTATCGACCTAATCCAGCGATGGAGAGCGATGGTTGTTGTGCGCTTAATTTAGAACAGTGAAAAAGACAAGGAGTAACGGACTATTTACAATCCACGTTGTACTCTGCGCTATGGGCAATTCCGGCTGGGCTGCTTGATAAGTTCCCAGAATGCGTGGGAACATAAAATCAGAACCTCCTAGACAATGACCCAAAAGAGAGGATGCTACGTCTACCCTGTTTTCAGAATCGATTTTTCCATTGACCCCTAATTCGCTGTCTTTATAACGTGCGATTTGTCTTTCGGTGGCCAGGCGAGCGACAGACAAGCCATCTCTGCAAATGAAGTGCGGAGGGGCACGCCCTTTCGGGGGTGACGAAATTGGGACACGCGCGCCGGCTTCGAGCTGTCGCCTTGTCTCACGGGGACGTCGGTATACGCCTCTTCCTTGCTGAAGCAAGTGAAAATATGGAGGAGCTACGCCCACGTCCATCCTGCCGTGCACATCAAAAATAATAATAAAAAGTGAATGATAAGAAAGGCAGCTTCACAAAAGAAAAAAAGAGGAACGCATTCATGTTTGATTAGGTCTCGCTTAAGAACTACGTTGCAGAATGAGGTCGTCCACGCGGCTCGACTGTTCGTGCTGTGCCCGTCATCACTGCGGATTCCGTTTTCCACTCAGAAGGCTTGCCAGTTTTACTCGCTTTACGACGGCGTCGGCGAAAGTGTCGTGGGTTCTTTTGTTCTTACTGCCCTCTTGCGTGTCTACACTCGTGATTACAACTCATCTCTCGACAATTCATCAGCTATGGCGTTGCTGTTTTCGTATGGCTTTCTAACCGTACATCTACCTTGTCTGCTGCTTCTTCTGCTTGAATCGTCTCTGTTAGACAATTAGGTTTGTTTGCAACGGTGGTTCTTCCGAAATTCAGTGCGTAATATCTTTCTGAAGCAAATGAAGTGTCACTTATGTCCTCTCATTTCATTTGTTTATATTTGTTGCAGCACCGAGTTCTGTCTCTCTCATTCAAATCCGGTGTTTGCGCTCTGAATGAATTCTCGAGCTCATTCTGTACTATGCTTTAACACGTTATGTCAACTCTATCGTTCCGATGTCTTTGTCTTCGCTTCGGGCAGTTCGCTTTAAGACATCGAACTGCAAGAACTCGAGGATAAATTGTCTACTTAACCAGCCCCTCACCACCCCCTTCCAATTTATTTCTTAAAAGCCACAACTCCGCATGCCCTTCAGAAGAAGGAACGAATATACGAAAGAAACAAATCCTCTTTATTTCAGTTATTTCAATCCATTCTAACTGAAGCAGTATTCCGCCCTTCAGGCCTTATTTGTGTTTCCCCCATTCATGTATCTACCGGAACTCTCTCTCTTTGCCTCCTTTTATTCCCCCTCTCTCTTACCCCCTTAGTAGGGTAGCAAACCGGACGCTTGTCTCGTTGACCTTCCTGCATTTGCTCTCCCTGCTTTTTTTCTCTCTCTCTACTAAACAAGTTGCACCTTCTCATGGCGTTTCTGGGTGATTTTTGTTGTTGCCTAGAATATTACTACCTCTGCGAATTCGGTTCGGAAATTGATCACCCGGAAATCTTTTTGTGTGTTTTCAACGTCCACTCTAAAAGGTTCTCTTGCGTGAATAACTCAATGACTTATTTGAGAAAATATGAAATGAAACATTATGTTTGCTTTTATTCAACGATTCCCGGCAAAGTGTATGTGCACCAAACACCCTTCATGGCAAACATTTATTTTAATCGGACAACCGTGTTTTCGGAATACACATCAAGCCACTATGGCTTCTGGAATATTAAGTATGCTTGTTTTCCTGTCGTAATTGCTCAAGGCCGTAAGCAGCACCTCGTCCGATTATCATAACTTAATTTTAATTAGCATGCAGAAGATCTCGGGTAAGCAATTTTAAGGACAGATCTTTTCTTCAACCACTGTCTTTCAACGTCCACTCTAAAAGGTTCTCTTGCGTGAATAACTCAATGACTTATTTGAGAAAATATGAAATGAAACATTATGTTTGCTTTTATTCAACGATTCCCGGCAAAGTGTATGTGCACCAAACACCCTTCATGGCAAACATTTATTTTAATCGGACAACCGTGTTTTCGGAATACACATCAAGCCACTATGGCTTCTGGAATATGGACTCACTCGGTCTTTCTCTCGGGGTATCTTGAAGAGCACTGACTGGACTATGTTTACGTCGCTTATGGAAGAAGCATGTGGGGGAGATTTCGCCGGCGACATCGCCGACACCATCGCAGAAGCACTTAAAGTTTCCAAGTGTTCATCATCATTATCGTCAAGCCGAACAGATTTCGACATTGAACTTGAAAAACTTCGTGCGATTCGACGACGTGCAGAACGACGATACAGACGCACTAAATCAATCTATGATCTGAGAGACGCACGTCGCATTCAGAAGAAAATTCAGCGTCGTGTAGACAAACTAGAGAGAGAACGATGGAAGACATTCTGCGAGTCACTGGACCCTCGCAAGCCGCTTTCACATATCTGGAGGACAGTACGTGGTCTTCGTTCATCCCCACAACAACGACACCCATTTGCAGCTTTGGCCCTCCATCTTGGCCAAACAGAGCTTGGTGTGGCGGAGGCATTCTGTGCGAGATTCACTGGCGAGCCTGTCAACATCAACGTTGATGTAAGTGACCTCCCAGCGGCTAAGGTACCGGAAATGGACGTGTCATTTACCATGGAAGAACTCGAAGCTGCCCTGGCAGTCTCTAAACGATCATCCTGTCCAGGCCCTGACGGCGTCACCTATTCTGCCCTGGGACACCTTGGACAAGAGGCAAGAAGAGCGCTTCTGAACAGCTTTAACAACTCATGGCATAGAGGCACAGTTCCCCGACAATGGAAGTTAAGCCGGCTGGTACCATTACTAAAGCCTGGAAAATCTCCGTTGGACTTGGCGGCATATCGCCCTATTGCTCTTGCCAGCTGCATCGGCAAGGTTATGGAAAGGATGGTCCTTGCACGTCTAGAATGGTATCTCGAGCGTTACAATATCTACCCCGCTTCCATGGCAGGCTTTCGTAGGGGTCGTTCTTCAATGGACAGCGTCATTGACCTCACGACATTTGTGCAGCAGGAGAAAAGCCGTAAGCGCATATCAGTTGCGCTCTTTCTCGACGTGCAAGGCGCTTATGACAACGTTGCACATGAAGCCATCGTCACCTCCCTGGAGACTATTGGAATCGACGGCCGCATGCTTCGTTGGTTATCCGACTACATAACTCGCCGGTCGTTTTTTGTGCAAACAGAAGACGGCCCCACAGCTGAACATTACACGTACTGCGGCGTGCCTCAGGGAGGAGTATTGAGTCCGACGTTGTTCAATGTGACACTCATTGGACTAGCTGACATTTTACCTAAGACAATCTGCCTCTCGATATACGCAGATGACATCTGCCTTTGGACTTCTGCAGTTACTCGGCCTCAGGTGCGTGCGCGTTTGCAACGGGCAGCAACCTTGACATCAGGATATCTTCAAGCACAAGGCTTGACTGTATCAACCGAGAAATGTGCATTGGTGGCATTCACTCGAAAACTTATGACGCCATACCCAGTTTCTATTAATGGACACACTATTGCCTACGGAAAGACTCATCGATTTTTAGGCGTAATAATCGACCGCAATCTTTCCTGGAGCCCTCATTGCACGTACCTGAAGAAAAAATTGTCGTCGATTGCCCAGGTACTGAGATTCATGTGCGGGAAAACATGGGGCACATCTGTACGCTCCATGCTTCAGTTGTACAGAGCTCTATTTCTAGGATACCTACGCTACAGCCTTCCAGTGTTGTCCAATACGTGCAAGTCAAATGTTCGCTCGTTGGAGAGCTTACAGGGCCAAGCATTGCGCACTTGCCTAGGACTTCCTCGCGGTGCGTCAACACCTGCAACAATCGTCCTCGCCAAAGATCATCCGATCCAAACATACGTTGCAGTGGATTGTCTCAGGGCGCATATCCGTCATCTTTCCCGCGTCCCCGATCATCACTTGGCGTTTTTTGCCTTCGCAGAGACCTCGTTCCACGTTTTCTGAAGTTGTTGTCCACAATCAAGATTGCCTTCCATCAGGATATACCCCAGCAGCAAGGCCTTCATTCCCCTTGTGGTGCCTGCAACAGCCTCAGGTGCACCTAAGTATTCCGGGCGTAAAGAAGAAGGCCAATCACCCAAGAATAGCTCTGCAACAGATGACGCTGCTATTAATGAATGAGACCTACTGGGACCGAATACACATCTATACCGATGGTTCCGTCTCATCTACCAGTTCTTCAGGTGCCGTTGTCATTCCGGCTACGAAAACCACACTAAAGTTCAAACTGTCACACGTCACAACATCAACGGCGGCAGAGCTTGCTGCCCTGCGTGCTGCTGTACAATACCTCCTGCAAGAGACACCTCAGAAATGGGTCATATTTTGTGATTCTAAGGCAGCACTTCAGAGTCTGCATTTTGCCATTTATCACAGGACTCATGAGCAGCTGGTATATGAGATAAGAGAAGACCATCATCAAGCTATCGCTAGAGGACATGAAATTATATTTCAGTGGCTACCGGGACATACCAGCATTGCTGGTAATGACCTCGCCGACGAAGCCGCCCGGTCTGCTCATCTGGAAGGCCGACCAGTCCCAATCCCCTTATCCAGGACCGACGCTGCAGGAAAACTTCTTTTCGTGGCTAAAGCTATGACACACAAATATTGGTCTTCTCTTAACCCGAAGTGCCATCTCCATAAAATTGACCCATCCTTGAAGCTTCAAATGCCATCAAACATTTCCCGCTCTGAGGCGACAGTATTGTGCCGCCTCTGGCTCGGGGTGGCATTTACAAAGGCCTACTCGTTCCGCATTGGAATGGAGGATACGCCCATGTGCGACTCTTGTGGAACCAGTGAAACGATTGAACACGTCTTATGTCTCTGTCCCCAGTTCGACGTCGAGCGTGAAGCTCTCCGTACAGCATTGAACCGGCTGGATTCTCGACCATTTTCGGAAATGAAGATCCTTGGACCATGGCCGTATGCGTCGATGGCACAGAAAGCCACGAAAGCCTTGTTCCACTACCTCAAGTCGACAGGTCTTGGCGACCGTCTGTAGACTTCGTGCGAAGTGTCAAATGTGCGCGAAACTGTGCTTTCTCTATTTTCTTTCTCTCTCTTTTCATCCCTATACCCCCTTTCCCCAGTGCAGGGTAGCAAACCGGACGTGCGTCTTGTTAACCTCCCTGCCTTTCCTCGCTTCTATTTCTCTCTCTCTCTCTCTCTCTGTCTTGCTTTTGAGCAAGAGTTAAAATATTTTTTCCGCCGTGGGAACCAAATACTTGTATTTTTCTTTATCTTCCAAGGTGTCAGTTTCACAGAGGGGCTGTTTCCTCTTGCTTTTAACTGACTGTTGTTCGGCGCAACCAGGCTCCCCGTGATCATGCCGGTTGGCTTTGAAAAACGCTGTATTAGGTGGGTGAAACGTATTCAAGCAGAGGACACCGTAAGTAAGCCACTAGGAAATATCCTCCATTTTTTTCAATTACAACTCTTTCTTTATTCTATTTTACTTCCTTCTTACCCCTGGTATCCTTGCCCAGTGTTGTAGTGCACAATCGTATTAGTTACTTTTTATCTCTTGAACTGTCACTCTTGTATCCCTCGTTGACACATCGAAAGACGAACCGGATTCTCTCCCAGCTCCGACTTCAATTTCGGAAGGAAACAGAATCGGTGGAAACGGTGTGCCAGAAAAGTGTCGCTGACTCGGCACACTAAGTCGTCCACGCTCCCACGAAGATATCGCGCGCTCTGCTACCGCAAGACACCATGGATTCTGACCTGTCATAATATCGTGAGCAACTTGGAAAAGGAAACGAAGTTGGAAGACGTGTCCGGGAGTGTGGGTTCTTGCTTTTGACACACTCCTCGGAAGGAAAGCCCGTTTTCTTGTTGTTGATGCTGTACCAGGCGTTCCTGCTGTTTCTTTATCTTTATTTTCTTCTCTCTTTATTGGTATCCTGCTTCTGCCTTCGTGCTGGCTATGCACAGAACGGAAACGATGTTGCGCTCAGCCGATTTCCCTTTTCGCCACTGACTTCCGCAACTTCTCCCTTATCGGATGCTAATATTACCTGCGCGTTTTCGTAGCGTCCGGTTCCGGTTATCACTGCTTCCGCAGTCGGCGTCTGCTGCTTCCTGCCTTTCACGTTCGTCTTTTCTTGCGTCAGTGTTCAAGCCACAAGGATGGTTAGTCTCTTATACGAACACCTGAGTCGAGCTCCATCTTCTTGTCGTCCTATCGAGAGTTTCGAGTTCTCTGTCAGTCCAGCGTTTTCAATATAGGTGCTGCCATATATATTCAGGTAGGAAATTGTACTTGGCGGCGATCACAGACGGTTTGTGCGCTTTTGCATATTTACAGGCTTTAGGAACGTGATCCTGACTTGTTACTTTCCCTCGTGTCAGTTTGTTTGGTCGATGCATGGATATTGGTTAAGTGAGGGAAATAATAGCCTGGAGAGGTTATGGGTATCCTACTTGATACTTGATCTACAAGCAAGAATATGTGGTTGAAAATATTTGCCTTTAAAAAAAGCATACAGCCGGTGGTGGATTGATTAATGGGTTTTAATGCTGCAAGGGCCAGTTCTGGCCAAAGACAACCTGTGGTATCAGTACTTATTCCCTAGAATACAAGTACAACAGCAGCAACTTAAGGCACAGTATCGACCACTCTTAAAATGAGCACGAGTTGGTTTTTGGCTATCATTTATTCGCAAAATAGAGCATGAGGGCACGCATACTACTATTAATGCATAGATATCATCCTAATTCGTCCTCTCAAGCAATGTTTTTCTCTCAAGAAAGTGTTTCAGTTATATTGACTATATTCCGAGCTAAGTGTTCCCTCAGAGAGTTGATCGTACTGTATGCTGGGCGTATTGGGTGCAATGGTGACGAACTAGGGGTAAGAAGCCTGTTGTGGCTTTTGTAGTTTTGTTTTTGTCTTCAGGGTTTTCAAAAGGTTCGAGATCGCAAGCCGTTGATGTTTACTAACACCTTCCATGCCAATTCTACATCATAAGACGAGTTCTGAAAGATACGAAAAATAAAGAACCTTGTCCTGGGTAAGTATGACGATTCTATTCCTATGTCTTTCCTTTTGGCACTTCTGCAGTCATTTGAGCGACACTCAGCCCACGTTATCACTGGTATCGGCCGTTCGCGAACGGTGGGTGATACGAAAAGTACACACTAGAACGAAATTAATCCTTATAATATACCAACCACCACTCTTTTCAAAGCAAAGTTTCGTTCATTTAGTTCGGAAAACAATGGCAGGTTTAAAATAACACGCGACACGATAAAAAAATACCGATATCTTTATGAGTTACACCCAAATAGCGTGATTCACTGTGGCATGTTTTGTGCAAGCAGCGTGTCAGTTATACGACACTCGTGTCAAGTGTAAACAGTTTTCCGTGCATGTCTGGACAAGGTAGGTAACGAACTTACAACCTTCTATGAACCAAGCTTCAACACAGTAAGGGTTCGTAAAAGGAGAAGCTGTCTTGTGTGGTTCAGTTCGTTCTTCAGGCGATTACACTAGGAGGACGTTGGGTAGCTCTTTCATGGGCTACCAGGTAAGCTAAATCGCCGGGCACAGTTTGTCGCATGGTGGTAAAAAACGAATCCATTATTTATTTATTATTGAGCAGCTTCGATATGTTCATGCCATCATGGTGACGGCCTCCTTTAAAAATGTACCATTTTAGCGCTATGGTGGTACCTTTCCCAGCTTTATTTGTCAAATTCAACGAATAATATTCTATTTCCTAATCATAGGATATTTACGTTCTATATGTATTTCAATTGGAAAACCGGAGTTGGCCTCGAAGTAAAACAGGTGGGGAACGATCCCACGTCTGCGCATTACGCGTGCGAAGGCGAAGACATTTCTTTAATTCAATTAGTGAGTACAAGTAAATTCCCCTATGTTGTCCTTGGTGTCTACGTTTGTTGGCTTCCTATAATATGGTTAATGACATCGGGCCCCTCGGTTCCCTTTCTTCTCGTTCATTACTTAACGAGGGTCTCGAATCCGGCAACACTGATGCCTTCAGGTAGCATATGTGGGATTATTCACCAGTTGCCTTCACCCAAAAAGATCACGTATTCGTGACGCCTGCGGCAGCAAGGACGTTCCACATCCACCGACAAAGTTTGTGAGTGGTGGCGCTGGGTAACACTCCCAGGGTTAATTCTAGTAGTTAAACATAAATACCCCAGAAAGTGGATGGGAAAACGGCGCAGCGGTAGCTCAATGGTAAGAGCATCGCACGCGTATTGCGAAGACGTGGGATCGCTCCCCACCTGCGGCAAGTTGTTTTTTCATCCACTTTGATTTCCAATAATTTATCATTTCGTTAATTCAATTGGTGAATACAAGTAATTTCCCCTATGTTGTCCTTGGTGTCTATGTTTGGTGGCTTCCTATGATTAATAAAATCGGGCCCCTCGGTTCCCTTTCTTCTCGTTTATGCATATATATATATATATATATATATATATATTACAAAAGAGGAACTGAAGATGGCATTTAAAGATGTAAGGCTGACTAGTTTATTGACCGCATAACACACTACAGGAAACGCGAAGTGTACTATAAGATAGAAGTTATCTGTAAGCAGGGACGTTCTTATCAATAAAGTATGTTCCCAGTCCCAGGTAGACACTAAACTGATCAGTATTTTCAGTGCTTACCACCAACGTTCTTTTTTTTTCTCAGTTTCAAAAACTGCTCCCAGAGATCAGAGGTCACATGGCAATGACATTTTTAAGAAATTAATTTTGCAGTAATGCATTGTTTCTTTCTAATGAGCGCATAGCAGTGCTGAGACCTATTTTCTATAACAAGGTATGCAGGAATGCCTTGCACTTCATTCGGTCGGTCGAAAGTCTTTGATGTTCCGAGGTACACCAGGAACTTTCGACTTTCTTGTATGAGATTTGGCTGAGAACAAGCTAAGACTCCCTTTGATGTTCTACGTTTTTTTTTTTTTTTTAATTGACACACAACGCGTTCGAGGTTTGTTCGAGACATGTTTGATTCATCGTATAGCCATCACGCCGACTCTTAGAAAGTGTTAGTGGTTTTGGCTTCTTTTTTTACGACTAGGAAATCGATATGTAATACTTGATTCCGCTGCGCACAAAATGGCCGAACATTTTCGCGATCATACACCACGTGACTCGTGCTTTGGCGCACTGTTACTGTGAACTGAAAGCACGGAAAGCAGACAGGTTTACTGGATTTCTTTGAATGTTCTTTTAAGATACAGTCCTATATCGAATATATATATATATATATATATATATATATATAGTTTAGAGACGGCATTTTCTTTACTCTGACGAAGCTCATGCCACGACGGAAACCTAAGCAACTAATCATGCATATTTCGTATGTGTGTTCCTTGTTTCTAAACTGAGGGCATTAGGGAGCCTACATGCAACGCTCCTTAGAGTGCATCAAAAAGCAGCGCCCTCAAACGAGCTCCATAGCAGTTAGTGGCAGAGCTGGCACTTAATATGGCGCGCCCCGCCCGCGACAGTGCGGCGCCTTGGTGTTGATAAGGAAATATAGTGCCGATAACTGGTCGTTTATGGGTCGTGTAAAGAGTGCGCTCACAAACTGCAATGGGACTGTTAGCCAAGTGATATTTTCTTTTTATTTCTCACGGGCTTTCTTTATCAGCCGGAGAAAATAAATGGGCAAAAAAGTGCCTGGCTGAAAACAAGTCTGATTCAAGTTTGTTTCAATTTTCTACAAGTTCTTCATTTACAGCATGCCATTCAGAGCCGTAATTAAAAAAACAGCTAGTTGCAATTAAATAATAAATTAAATGTAATCGACAAAAGAAGTTGCTGGCGGCTGCTCTACTCGTCTGTGAACGCTATGTATTTGGTTATCTTCGCGTAAAGTGGCCGAGTTTTTATTTTTTATTTTTTTTTAGCGCGATTCATGATAGCGTGACACCCTGTATATATTCTCGGTAACTGACAGAATTCTTCTTCTTCATAAGAATTGTCTGCTTTTGGTCTGTTTTTAAAGGCTGTAAGCACTATTAGTGGCACGTTCGCTATTGAGATTGGGTGCAGCGTAGACTTCCCAATAACTATGTTGCAGTGCGAACCGCTTCTTAAATAACGAGCTCAGAAGCCTTAGTTACAAACAATTCCGTTCGCAAGAACTGCATCGTCTGCGTGTCTTGTCTATCCGCAGCCAATCTGGGCTGACTTCCCGAGAGGGACAGTGCTGCAGTCTCAGAAGTTGGCAACGCGCACACTTTCTAAACTAGAGTTAGGCTCTGGACGCTGTCCGATTCGCCACGTTTGTATTTTGTGCCAATCAGAAAGCTCATAGCCACCATTCGAGCAATTCAGCGACTACATAATTGATAATTTGATGCGGGGTAGTTTGACAGTCTCCCTAAAGCAACGGTGGGCCGTGCAACATGACGTCACCTGCACCCCCTCCCTCCCCTTCGCACCAGAGCAATGAAAAAAACTAGGAAGGTATAGAACGAGCATTGTGTGTTCTAAAGATGCGAGCACAGATCATGCCCTCTCTGTTCATCACTGTCGTTTCTATGAACCATTTCGCGCTTTTTTTCCGTTCTGCCAGTAATGCGCATCAACTCTACTAACTTTCCGTAATTCCGCGGATAATGCTATAAATAACGGAGCTTACTCCGTTCTCATATCGTACGCTATATCCTCTTCCGTCTCGCTTCCGTGGCTGGGGTTTGTTGCTCAAGACCATAAACACTGTGATTCGTGATTAATGTTTTATCTTTCCTAACACAAACAACATCGGTCTCGCTCCGGTTATTCCCCGGGCGTCCGGTGATGGGACTAATGCATACATTGCGTGTTCACAGTCGCTGCGCCATCTTGGCTGCAGGCAACGGTCCCTGTTGACCATTGGCGAAGGAAACAAACAACCATGCGAGCCTTTGATGGTGACGCTGCCTGCACCGATATGATAGCACAGTGTAATCGCCCAGTAGGGACTTGGCCAGCATCGTTGCATCGGTGTACATGTACTACATACAGTACAGGCGTACATATATCACCGGTACACTGGTGCATAGCACAGGCGAACGGTGGTCGCTCGTAAGGCTTGGGTTACCGTTCTACCCGCACAACGCCCGAGGTATGGATGAGAGTGCGAAATATCAGTTCAGTCCGGCGTGAGGACTGCTCCTCATTGATTTACAACCAAATCGGGCCATTAACTGGCTTTGAAACATGAAATCACAGAAACTATTTTCTCTCCTCTTATTTCAGTGCAGGGAACATGTGTTGTTTGTTCTGCTTAAGATTTCTGGTGGAAATGTTGGAAGGGGTGACGGTACTTATTTAAGTTAAACCGTTTTTACGCAAGTGCGGAGCTCGCATCTAATACCAAAGACCTGCCTAATCTAATATTTCAAGTATTGATACCCGGACCCCGCAAATAATGACATGAAACGCGCAAGGAAGTTGACATGAAACCCCACGGAAATTGCGACCAGTTTATAGTGTCAGATGTTCAGGAGGGTCACGATTGTGTTCTATCAAAACGCCGCAACACCGTTTTTCAGCGGCTACCAGGTCATTGCAGCTTCGCTGGAATCACTTTGCCCGATTCATCCCCTATTCTAACCACACCTCCAATACGTTTGCATAGAGCGACAATTGCGCTGTATCAGTAGTGTGTTGTACATCTCTGAATCTGTTTCCGCTACGACGACCAGCGCCTTCTGACACGCACCACGCTAGATCACTTAGAGTCAAGAACATTCTCGGTAACCAAGTTACTTGGAACAGGAATAGATGCACGGCTAGCTCAGGAACAGACACTCACCACATTGCTGCAGTTGCTGAAATTCACAGACCTCAATGGCCGCCTGTATAGTCTCGGTATGCACCTCTATACTCCATCTCATTAGTCGCTTGCAGCGCTGCCGAAGGTACGAGTCGTACACAGATAATATCCTTGCGCAACGGGATATAGTTCCGGGCGTAACTGTCTGGATAATTGCATGATTACAGAGTTTTATTTTTTCTTGGTACATGATACGTTACAGCGATACGTGACATGTTAGGACCTTTGCGCATGCACTTCGTATACCGCGAATTCAGAAGCCGCTGAGCAGACGACGCAGCGCGGATGGACACAGCTCGAGGGGCATTCAGCCTTTCGATTGGCTAAGGAGTCCTGCAGCTTCCATAGTGCTGCAAACGACTTGTGAGATAACAGTACAGATTAACGCACCCTCAGTATTCTCACACCTTCCTTTCGTTCTTTCTTCTTTATTTTTTCATCTCTGAGCCCTTCCTTTTTTTAAAATGTAGGGTAGCAAACAGTACGCACGTCTGGAAGAGTTCCTTATTTTTCTCTCGCGTTTTTTTTATCTCTCTCTCTCTCTTTCCGAAGGAAGATGCTTGTGATGAGCAATAGCGAATGTACTCCAGTATCGGTGAGCAGTGCTCTCTTTTTTTTTCTCCGTTATTATTTGTACATATGCAACAGTCTTCGCGCTTTTCCAAAATTTGTTCCACGGAAACCATGGATGACGGAAAGAAAGAGGGAGAGAGACGGGTTGGAAAGGCGGGGAGGTCAACCCGAAAAGATTCTGGTTTGCTAACTTGCACTGGTTGAAGGGTAAGGGAAATGAAAGGCCACCTGGATGACCAAAGCAACACTATGTGCCCAGTCCATCGGTCCCTCAGAAGTGCTTGTAATATTTTCACATTGCTGGCAGTCTCGTGACAATATGTAACACCAGCAGGTTATAGCCATTTCTTGAAAGCTAAAAGATTGTGAAAAACCAATTAACGTATGATAGTGATGTGGTCCTTCAGGAAGCTAGATCACATCTGTCGTAATATGACGCCGTAGACACCACCAATGCAAATCTGTACAGACCCTGTGAATTAGCCCTCTTAATGCCGATTGATTAGGTTAATGCCCTACAACAACGGGCAAACCTCATTTACAATATGGCTGCCTACGTTCATGACCTCTAGAAACATGCGTAAACCCTCCTCTAGTGTCAGGGACCACATTTGTCTTTCTGTTTCTCCTAACCACTATCTGCGTCCTAATGCATATATATATGCCAGGCCCAGCATGGACACGTGTTCTTGCGCTTGTTATATGCCGTCCCAGCGCTGCTTCAGTGTGTTGAATTTTCCCAAACCTCCGGGAGGCTTTTGCGAGGCTCACGCCTTGATTGTGGTATACGTTAACTTCTGTAGGTTATAAACGAAATTCATGATCCCGCGTTAAGATGGCGTTTGTGTTCAGCAGACACTCGTTTGTGAGGTTGTTTATTCTTTCAAAAAAAAAATACTGTTTACGATGGCGCACTGTAAGCTTAACGACGACAGACAGGTTACTTGCCCTTCCTCCTTTCCGAACAGCATCCTGGAGGCATGAAAACAGCCTTAGCCAGTTAGTTTCAGCGACACCTTACGTATGCACTCAGGCAATTCGCTTTTATAGGCTTTGCATAAACAATCATTAAACGCCGACCACAAGACAGTACTGTCGCGAACGTGTTCAAAGAATACGTTCGCAACAACTACGTGTTGTACGATGTTATATGTTTTACAACGAGGTACTCAAACCTGTTAACAGGAAAACAGCCATAGCAGTCAGATACACACCCCAACCGTTTCATTTAGGACTCTCCTAGTTTTTTTTTTCTGTCTTATTTTTTTTTCTTTTCTCTGAAACAGTACATACAATTCTTAATAGCAGCGTGCCCACGATGCAATTTCTAAGGGCGCAGTAAATGGGACTGATATCGCCAAAAGCAGGGTTTCAAAGGGAACATATCATTGCAAGCATGGCAAAAAAAGAAAATAAATTTAAGAAACTTCAGAAATAAAAACATAGCTTGAGTGTTGTATGCAGTGAGCCGACACCAACTGTAGGCTACGCTGCCTACAATTCAATTTTTTTTTTTTTTTTTTTTACGCAGTAAATACACTTGGGGGACTGCTGGGAAAATGCTGTCATATCAGCTTGATTAGGTCCCAGAGCCCATTACATTGTGGCAAGTACACAAACTATAAAACACAAGCTATAAAAGAGCCATCCTAAACACGTTGTCAACGGCACGTGTCTTCGGCATCGGTGCTCTGTTATTGAAGGCCGCGCAAACTTATTGTACATTTGCTAGCTAATAGTAAAAAAAAAATAGAAAGATAACGTTGTAGGCTATCACTCCGGCTTCTATTTTTTTTCTTTTTATCATTGATATAGAGAACGAGAACTTTGGAGGCGGTTCACTGCCCCTTTAGCATTACTTTTTGTGCAATAATTTAATTCACACTAATAAGCCGCTTACAATGACGGCGTTGCAAGATGACATTTCTTTTTGGACGTTTCTGTGAATTACCCTTCTCACTTACATGCTTTCTGAGCTTATATATTTAAACCAAACTTCTTTACTAGATGAACGAATCGTTTTCCCGGTTCAGCAAGGTCGAAAATTCCTTTCGTGACACGCACAATAATTCCGTCAAGCAGATCTTGACCTGTCTTTCTTTTTGCAAGAAATGGTTTCATTAAACTGGCATTTGACGAGGGTGTCCCCGAGTTTTTATGCTATGCAACCTAATCAACTTTAATTGCAAAGTCTGCGGTGAATGAGTTCTGCAATTCAACTATAGTTTAGCATTTATAAGTTACGCAAAGAATTCATTACAACTTCGCACAACGCGACAATTCGGCACCGTCGCAATGACGTGCTTACCGAAGCATAAGGGCAACGTCCTTGAGTCCTTGCCATAGGATGGAGGCCCCTTACCTGCCTTGTGATTGATGTCGTTTGCATGACATATGCATTGACAGAGTGAGAGCGGACGTCACCCACGAAAGGTGTGCCTGACATCAGTGTCGTAACTATCCTTTAAAAGGACGTAACACTCTAGTCAAATCGGCAATGTCACTTTTTTTAGGTCGTCTATAGTTTTAGACTATCAGATTTTTCTTTTATTGCAATAGCAATTACATGTACACTCCAAGCGCATTTCAGCTGTAGCCATCGCCGTCACCGTCGCCGTGAGGTTCCGTATAAAGTCCGACGGCGATAAAATCGTCGCCGCGCGCCGTACGCTTCGTGTGCGAGTGAAAACGTACGAGGGTGAGTGGGCAATAGCTGGCGAGTGTAGCGCACGCGAGGGAGGAAGGCAGGCCGGAAGCGCGCGATCTGTCGCGCGCGAGGTACGGGGGCGAGGCGACGGAGAGGGAGAGGGGGGTGCGTTTTGCTCCATCGGCTGCTGCTCCCAGCACGGCCGCGCGACCGTAACGTGAAAGCGATCTGCGACGTGGGCGAAGTGCGCGTCCGCGCGGGCCTCATCTTCAAAGCGATCAGCGATGGGGACAAAGTGCATTCACTGAATGCCGCTAGCGTCGTGCGTGCTGTGCTTTCGACGTTCGCGTTGAAGGGAGAGGAGAGACAGCGCGAAGGTCAATTTGCCCGCTGCTGCTGGCGCACTTTCTCACTCCGGCATTTTCACAGCGACTTTCCGCGGTCATCGAGCGAGATGTCTTGTTTACCTGTGCGCGCGTGACACTGTGCTTGTCTAGTTACTTAGTAAACGAATGTTTACAACTTTATACGGCCCATTAAACTACTATC
Source organism: Dermacentor silvarum (assembly GCF_013339745.2). Classification (NCBI taxonomy): domain Eukaryota; kingdom Metazoa; phylum Arthropoda; class Arachnida; order Ixodida; family Ixodidae; genus Dermacentor; species Dermacentor silvarum. The sequence continues at coordinate 214,827,359 of NC_051156.1, read as the reverse complement.
CTTGCTTCTTATAGCTTTCTACTAATTTGCTATCGCAATCAATGCTTCGCATTTCGGGTGAAACCAACTTTTTTTTCTTTTAACAGTGGAACTGTTTAAGCCGACCGTCAGTCCGTAACGCGCGTACAAAAAAATGTCACAGTTTCGCCCTAAGGGCGAAGCAATGAATGCGATAGCAACACAGCAATGTCATACGAAGTAAGGTGAGCGGCTTTGGTAGCAATATGAATTGTAGTAAACATGAGCTGATTAAGTAAGCAGGTGTGCTGCGGCGTAAGTAGACCTACATGAAGCGAGACTCGATGACCACGAGAAGGCGCGTGTGAAACGGTGGTGTTGATGAGAAGCGCTTCCCGTGGGCAGCGCGTGCGAAGGGACACACCTGTAGCGCTGCACTGCCGATCCGGGCAGCATTGCATGTGTAGCGTGCGTTGGAAAATGTGGCCCGACTATTACTAACTGAATGAACAAGCGTGGTGTGAGCGCGCACAAACAAACATGAATAGATCACACTGAATGACTGCAGACAACGACTGTCAAAACGCTGGCAGCGAGCCCATATGCCGCAGCGGGCGAAGGTACGTGCGGTCTATCGCTTCAACGGAAACTGAGCGGCGAATGCACGACGCATAAAGGTCAGAGCCGTGTGGAGATAAGAGGCGAGCGACGAGCGCGGTTGTTGGCAGAGTAGAAGTGCGCCCCCCCCCCCCCCCCCCCCCCCCCCGCGCTCCCTCCGGCGCTGGCTTCCCGCTTCCTTGCTTGCGCGTGGGTGATTGAGTGCGTTCGCTCTCCGTGATAGCACGTGTCCCCGCACGCTTCCGCTCGGGCATACGGCGCGCGGCGAAGATTTTATCTATAGGGAATCTCACGGCGACGGCGAAGGCGACGACGACAGCGACGGCGACGGCAGAAATCCGGTTGAAGTGTCCATATAATTGCTATCGCAATAAAAACCTCGTTGAACGATGACGTCACCGCGCATTGCCTAGCAACCACCTCGCGGAGCGGCGCGTGCTTCGCCTCCTCTCCGTGCCGTGCATATGTTGCCTTGACATGGGACGTTAAGGAGAGGGAAGGAGAGCATGCGCGCGGCGCGCACTATGCTCGGGAAAGAGAAAGAGAAAATGAGAGCCAGAGAGAGAGAGAGAGAGAAATTGTAGCAGCACCAATGACGCAACGCGCAGAGCTGCTGCCGACGCCGTCCGCGTTTCCCCGTTTCCCCGCGTTCCCGCCGAACGCGCGCGGTGGCCGTGGCTGCAGCCGGCGCCCCTGGCGGCGGCTCGACAGGTTTCGACCAGGCACGCCCCGGCAAGTGTGGAGGCGCAGCTTGGCCGTGACGTCACCGGGGAGATAGCTCGGAGCCGCCGCAACGGCGGCAGAACTCTGGTTGACTTTGTGGTGAGTACATGTAGCATTGACATGGGACGACCTAAGAAGATCCGGACACCCGAAGAAGAACCCGCTCATCTTTGAGCGCGTCGCGCGGTCAAGCGAGAATTTGCGCGTTGGCGGTGAGCCGATTCGGAATACCGTGTCTAGCAGCACTTCTCATTTCCTAGCAAAACTTCGCCATGCCTAGTAAAACCTGGAAGATCACCAGGTCCGCTGTTTACCCCAGCCTTGCACCACTAGTGCAAGTTGCCCCCGTTCTTTTTTTTTTTTTTTTCAGTGATGAGCTCGTACATCCAAAAGCAATAGTTAGACTTTGGGAGACACCGTAGAGAAGGACGTAATGCCTGCTGTGTTTTAAGCATCGTATATTAAATACCTTGGTTTAAGATATGTATAAGTGAAGAAAGAAAGAACTCTATCGTTTTAAAATTACGTATTTGCTACTATTATTACAATATTAATAATCTTCACAATGCATGCGGCTGAGCTTGTCGGTTCATTCATACACGTCGAAATTGAGCAAGCTGAGTGAAAGTAAACTGCGAAGTAAACCAGAGAAGAACGAACGAACCTTCGATTTCTGTTAATTTATTTCCATACCTGAAGTTTTCTGTTTTCAGGTCAATTATAGGACCACTGGAAGATAATATTTTGTCAGTTAGCTTAGCAGTTGAAAGCCGGAATAATAGACAATATTTCAGGCACAGTTCACAATGCGTGTAAGATCGCTATGTGGGCGAGGGGGGCGGCAGTGGGCAACTTAGTTTCCTCTTGCACACAAACCATGACTCCAAGCTCCAGTGACTGGTGCCTGAACACAACGTGCGAGAGTTTCACTTATTTTCTTTTTCGCAAGCGAGAGCTACCTCGCGTCTGATGGCCATCGTTTGCCTTGGCCTGGATGTTCAACCGTGAAATATGATCAATATATTTGTGTTTATCGCTGAAATTTCCCAAGCCACTCTTCAAAAGATTACCCAAAACCAGCGCAAATAATCCACCTCAACGGAAGAGCCATTTATCTCGTTCACTAAACGCGACAGGCAGAAGGACGAAGAGAGAGGAACCAGGACTTTAGAAAAATTGTCAGCCCGGCGTTGCAGTATTTTATACCGAAGTGTTCGATGAAGCGCACGAAAGGCACGCCCGCATTTTTTCCAAGTCAGCGAGCGACGCCCACTTCCGAGATGACTTCCCGCAAAAGTGTAACTCCACCGCTCAATTTGCGGGCACTGCCATGCATTTCCTCATCCGAGGCCTGAGATCGCGATTTTTCTCGGGCGTGAAAGCGCTCGCTTCCCTGATTAATATTGCAAGTTTCTCGGCTGGGACAGCAGCCGTGTGGTCGTCCATCGGTCGACTGCAACGAGGCGGCGTTAACGAGGAGCCCGCTTGGCCTTCGCACCGCGAGCACACGTCAGCGTGGCAGTGTTGCTTCCAGACCCGGAGATGATAAACCAGCGTCAGCCACTGGTGACACGTGCCGCTGGGCCTCGGAATATTCCGGCCTCCCTTGTTTGGGAACAGGGTGCTCGAGCAAAGTGAATGAGACTGTTGACGTCACGCTTTTCAATTTGGTTATCTCAGCTTTCGAATGTAGCCGGCGCGCAAGTCATTAGCGGGGACCATGTGTGATTAATGACATGTTGATTGATTGATTGATTGATTGATTGATTGATTGATTGATTGATTCATTCATTCATTCATTGAACTGGCTTGCTCTGCAGAGAAGTTCCGTTGGTTCTAAAATTCGCAGTTCTGGAGGATTCCGGATTAACTTCAGCCACTTGGGATTCTTTAATGGGCTTCCGGAGCTCAGTGCACGGGTGCTCTGCATTGTGTCCCCACCTCAATGCGATTATTTTAACGTGTTTGTTGTTGTTGTTGTTGTTGTTGTTGTTGTTGTTGTTGTTGTTGTTGTTGTTGTTGTTGTTGTTGTTGTTGTTGTTGTTGTTGTTGTTGTTGTTGTTGTTGTTGTTGTTGTTGTTGTTGTTGTTGTTGCTTACTATCTCGTCTTTCATCTTCGTTTCCTTTGCCCTATCAATGCGTCTGAAGAAGTATCTCTGTTCTTTTCATGATTTTTGAATACTTCTGACCACAAAAAAAGAAAAAAAAAGAAGATAAAACCTGTTTGCTATAAAGTAATTCTTTTCAAAGTTAATATGATATCACGATTACTTAAGACGATATAAGGATGAGGAAGCAGTTAGGTAAAAATGCGAAAATCCAATTTTATTTCGATTTTTTTAAGGGCTTCATGTATTTATAAAAAAATAAGTAGAAAAAAACTACGCCGATGAAGTTAAACGAGTGCTATTTGCTAGATTTGAAAATTGCGCTTCGGAGTCAAACTTTCGCCCCGGTAAAAAGAAAAGAAATCAACAAAAACGGCGCCAAAATTAACGCCGATGGCACCGCTGACTCGACCATTTGACGTCATCAACGATGAAGTTTCGAAAACCCATTGCACGTACCAGTTAATCCTAGATTAATTGCCGCTGTTATATACCCTCCTCTGGCTGTAAGTACTGTTAAATAAAGCACCAGCTTAAGTCTTGTTTGCGAAACAAGTTTAGTGGTATAGCCACCGGTTAAACCATTTAATTCACCCGACTTTATGCCACTGTAATCCGGTTTTGAGCCTACTTAAAACTACGGTTCTCGCTCGCCTGCCTAATCCTCGGCTGACAATTTCTGCCAACTGCAACATTTTATGCACGAATGGGGCTTAATCTGTGGATGTTGACCACCTGGGACAGACTTCCCGAGTGGTTGAAGAGAGGGGGAAGAGGGGGGAGGGAAGTAATAAGCGGAAACAGAGTTAGAGGGCAATCCAGCATAAAGATTCAATTTCAGAACGTGATCTGACAATGACAAAAAAAAATGTGCACTGCTCACAGCTGCACAGTATATAATAGGGCTAGGCCCGAGGGCTACGGTAATAGGATCGATTGACTTTCCGAATACTTCATTTTTGATTTACTCTCCATTATTTTTGTTTTTAATGCGATGCAATCAGTTAAGGTCAGGCAAGCTTCGATACGGACATGCTTCCTTGGCTTACTCAAAAGCAAGTTAACCAGGGAAGGAACCAGAAATTGAGCCACAAATCTTATGACTAAGGCGACACGTGCGAGCATGTCTCTCCGAAGTCGAACAAAAACCGCACATGCACATGGGGGTTCAAGCCAGCGGGAAAAGTGGTCCAGTGAATACACACGCTACAGTTCGAGTCGTGATTTTTTTTTTTTTTTACGGGAGAGAGATATGAAAGTTTAATAGGTTGGTCGGAGGGAGGTCTGTCCTGCTACTCTACAAATGGGGTAAAGGGTCAAGGAGAGAACAGAGAAAAAAAAATCCTGCAGATCCCACGCCCTGTGGGAATCGATGTTATGCGAAGCAGGGCACGCCGAGCCTAACAAGTTAAGGAAACCAGAGCCTAACAAGTTAAGGAAACCACCATGAGAGCACCAAGACGTAAGCGACTCTTTCATGACCTACATGGCATACGTCTCATGACATTCATGTCATGAGTCCTCAGGAGTCCCTTTAGCTACACCTAAGAGACCTTAAGGCGAAAGCCTTAGTCATGCTCATGACTATGACTTCGACCATCAACCTTCAGACTTTTCCTTCACCTAGTACCCCATCCGAACCCATTCCAGTGGTTTTTGAGTGTAAATCTTTTTTTGCAGAGTTATTGTCATTTTTGTTCAGTCATACCCATGACTATGATTTTTACCATCATGATTTAGTGCTTCCTTCACTTAATGGCCACGTCCGAACCCATTCAAGTGGTTTTTCAGTGTTAATTTTTTTCGCTGAGTCATTGTCATTTTTGCTGAGTCATGCTCATGACTATGACTTCTACCAGCATTATTTAGTGTGCCCATGATAATGACTTCAACCATCATACTTTAGTGTTTCCTTCACTTAGTGCCCATGTCCGAGCCCATTCCAGCTGTTTTTGAATGTTAATATTGTTTCGCTCAGTCATTTTGTCATTTTGCTGAGTCATGCTCATGACTATGACTTTTACCCGCATCTTTTAGTGTTACCTTCACTTATTACCCACGTCCACACCCATTTCAGTGGTTTTTAACTGCTAATTTTTTTCGCTGGCTCATGACCCACTTCACACACATGTCATGACATTCATGTCATGACATATCATTTATGTTCTTAATACACTCCTGTCATACTATGCCAATTTTGGTACATACCAAGTTAACGAAACGACCATGAGAGCACAAAGACGTAGGCGGCGAGATAGATAGATAGATAGATAGATAGATAGATAGATAGATAGATAGATAGATAGATAGATAGATAGATAGATAGATAGATAGATAGATAGATAGATAGATAGATAGATAGATAGATAGATAGATAGATAGATAGATAGATAGATAGATAGATATGTAGCGCCCACCGACGCTGCAACGCGGGGCGCTTTGGTCGGCGCTCCCAACCGGTGCCTTCGCGCCGACTGTCAAGGAAGTAAACAATAAAAAGAAATGCAGCACGTGCTCGAAGCGCAAGCTCGGCACGCGCAGTGTTGTTCCAGGAGCTTGAGACGCTGGTCGTAGCCGCCTCCGCTCGGCTGGCCGCCTTCTCAGTAGGAACGACGGCACGGCTCGTTCGCCGCCGTCACGTTTTTCCTACAATGGTGACCCGGACGTGATCGGCCACGACGCGCACCGGCCACGGCGCTCACCAAACCACGGCGCTCACCAGGCCACGGCGCTCACCGGCCACGGCGCTCACCGGGCCACGGTACGAGCACGCCGGCCACGGTACGAGAACGCACGCCGGCCACGGTGCGAGCGCGCGGTCACGGTACGAACACGCCGGCCACGCGGAGCGGTGACACGTCAACTACTCTCACTCCTCGGATCATGGCCCGGCGCCTAGCGCTGACTGGCCTGACCCTAGCCCTGATGGTTCAGGCGACTTCTACGAGGACCAGTTTCGGCTCGGGAACGCCGGCAACCTACGGCCCGCGGCCCCTGACGATGCGGACCGTCAGCGGGCTCTGCTCGAGGGACCGTTCCATCGGGCGCCCGTGCAGCAGCTAAGCCTGACTTGTCCTACCAACGATCCAGCGCCGTGTTCGATATTGGAAAGCTGCAGCGCCGTAAGTCACCGCAGCCGTGTCCTCGTCGTTGAGTGTCCGCCTCGGCTGCGGGAGGTTGCGGATTCGAAACCAGGCGGACGCCGGTTACCCACCGGAATACAAATCGAGCACAAGCGACCCCCGGCCAGACGCCCGGCTTTCTTCAGGGGTGCTCGCTTGAGAGAAGCTCCACTTAACCCGCCGTCCCCGTCGGGGGATTACTTTCGAACAACCCTGCAGCCTGCAAAGGTGGTTACAACCCGGCCTGCGCGGCTCCATGCACCTCGAGTGATGCATCGATGCGCAGCCCACTGCGCGCGCAATCCCGCACACTGGTAACCTCCTCCCAGGGGCCCACAGCTCTCGCGCCTGTACAAGGACTACGCCACAATCACCTGGACCATCAACGGCCGTCTCCTGAAGAACCTCATCGACCGCTCCACCCTAAGCACCGTGAAGAACGACGGCCCCGTTAAGGTCTCCAAGATCGCCATCAACCAGCTGGAGAGGCTTCGCTCCGACAACGGCAAGTTCGTCTTTGAATGCACGGCTCTATCGACGTGCCGGTCACCACGGCAACCATCGCGCTTGGTTCCATCTTCGAGGACACGTGCACGAGCAACGCCCAGCGCGAGCCTCGCGGGGCCTCGTGAAGCGAGGGCCGCTACCCTACAAGCTATCCGATCCCGTGTGCCAAAGTCCAAGCACCTGACCTGCCGCACCGCCACCGCCCTCGGCTAGCTCTGCGACTACTCCGAGCGGTGCGTCTTCGCTCAGCTGAACGGCGTCTACACGGACCATCTGATCGGCGACTGTGCTCTCGAGTTTGTCCGCACGCTGGACGGCAAGACCTGCGACAAGCTACAGACCACCGCCGGAAACGTATCGGACAGCCCTGCAAGGCCAACAGTGAATGCCACACTGCCGGAGCCGCTTGCCTCAAGGACGTCTGTGCGTGCGCCAGCCACAGGTGCACCTAAGATGCAGGCGGAGTACAAAGATCCAACTTAGCTTCTCTCACTTCCTTCATCGACGTTCCGTCTGGGCGGGGAGCCCTGTAGCGCCCACCGACGCTGCAACGCGGGGCGCTTTGGTCGGCGCTCCCAACCGGTGCCTTCGCGCCGACTGTCAAGGAAGTAAACAATAAAAAGAAATGCAGCACGTGCTCGAAGCGCAAGCTCGGCACGCGCAGTGTTGTTCCAGGAGCTTGAGACGCTGGTCGTAGCCGCCTCCGCTCGGCTGGCCGCCTTCTCAGTAGGAACGACGGCACGGCTCGTTCGCCGCCGCCGTCACGTTTTTATAGATAGATAGATAGATAGATAGATAGATAGATAGATAGATAGATAGATAGATAGATAGATAGATAGATAGATAGATAGATAGATAGATAGATAGATAGATAGATAGATAGATAGATAGATAGATAGATAGATAGATAGATAGATAGATAGATAGATAGATAGATAGATAGATAGATAGATAGATAGATAGATAGATAGATAGATACTGTCAAAGTAGCAAATGTTCGCAAAGAAATGCTTAGCATTTAAAAAAGGAGGAAATGAGGTGACGATGCAATACTACAGTAAATGCTAGTCATGAGTCCAATGTACTTTTTACAAACCGTGTACATTGCCCACAGATTCATGACATGAGCTGCCGTCAGCCTATTGGTGGATACTAAACCTCCCTGGTGGATACTACCAAGTTATACGGCGTCCATATGTCTATATTACATAATTATGCGCTATATACAAAGCACACCGATCAAATAATGAGCACGTTAAACATGGACAAGGTACTGCGTTCAGCTGCATGAGTACCTGTTGTTTTCTGTGCGAGTTTTGTGCACTTGATATGTGTCTACAAAATCAGGGTGTCGTTGATATTAACGGCAACTGCCCATTCATATACCTTGACTAGCTTTTTTTTTTTTAAATGCGAAGCATTTCTTGGCGAACATTTGTCACTTTGACGGTATCTATCTATCTACCCATCTATCTATCTAGCCGCCTACGTCTTGGTGCTCTCATGGTCGTATCGTTAGCTTGGTATTGACCAAAATTGACACACTATGATAATAGTGTAAGACGAACATAAATGATAGGTCATGACATGAATGTCATGACATGCGTGTCATGTAGGTCGTAAAACAGCCGCCTAAAACTGACAATGACCCAGTGAAAAAACATTAACACTCAAAAGCCACTCTGACGTGGGAACTAAGTGAAGGAAACACTAAAGGATAATGATAGAAGTTAAAAATTAAAATTAAATTATGGGGTTTTACGTGCCAAAACCACGATCTGATTATGAGGCACGCCATAGTGGGGGACTCCAGAAATTTGGACCACCTGGGGTTCTTTAAAGTGAACCTAAATCTAAGTACACGGGTGTTTTCGCATTTCGCCCCCATCGAAATGCGGCTGCCGTGGCCGGGATTCGATCCCGCGACCTCGTGCTCAGCATAATGGTCGAAGTCATAGTCATGAGCATGACTCAGCAAAGATGAGAATGACTTAGAAAAAAAAGATTAACGCTCAAGCACCACTGAAATTGGTTCTGACGTGGGTACTAAGTGAAGGAAACACTAAATGATAATGGTAGAAGTCATAGTCATGGGCATGACTCAGCAAAAGTAACACTCAGCAAAAAAATATTAACGCCAAAGAACCACTGAAATGGGTTCTGACGTGGGTACTAAGTGAAGGAAACACTAAAGGGTGGTGGTAGAGGTCATAGTTATGAGCATGACCAAACAAAAATGGCAATGAGTCAGCGAAAAATGATTAACACTCAAAAACCAATGAAATGGGTTGGGACGTGGGTACTAAGTGAAAGAAACACTAAAGGATGATGGTAGAAGTCATAGTCATGAGCATGACTTCGCAAAATGATAATTACTCAGCAAAAAAAAAGATTAACACTCAAGAACCACTAAAATGGGTTCTGATGTAGGCACCAAGCGAAGGAAACACTAAAGAACGGTAGTAGAGCCATAGCCATGACCATGACTCAGCAAAAATATCAATGACTCGGCGAAAGAAGATTAACACTCAAAAACCAATGGAATATTGGTTCGGATGTGGTTCTAAGTGAAGGAAAAGGCTAAAGGTCAATGGTTGAAGTCATAGTCATAAGCATGGCTAAGGCTTTCGCCTTAAGGTCTCCTAGGCGCTGCTAAAGGGACTCCTGAGGACTCATGACGTGAATGTCATGACATGCGTGTCAGGTAGGTCATGAAAAAGCCGCCTACGTCTTCGTGCTCTCATAGTCGTTTCGTTAACTTCGTAGGCTCCCCGCACATTGCTTCGCATAACATCGATTCCCACAGTGCTTGGGATCGGCCGGCCTTTTTTTTTCTTGGACGTTTATTCACAAGAATAATTCGTTTTCATCTTTTAGCTCAGGTATGTAAATCCACAAATACGGTTAATCCTTATTATTGGATCAACTGGTGCACGCATTTAGTCCAGCCTATCTTCACGGCCATTGTGCTGTAGCATACCGACGATGCTTCGGTATCATTTACGCAATATAACCCACAAACAAACGCATTTCCTCGAAGGGGCAGTCAAAGCGCACCCTAGAGACCACTTAATGATATATCCCCCATCCAGGAAAATATAACAGTACAAAAAAATAGAATGGTCAAAAACAGGAATGCCGGGTCGATATCTGAAACATTGTTTCCTTAAGGTTATGAACCCATGTGAGAATGTTAAGAGGTCTGACCAAGTCAGTGTTACCTCTGGCTCTCTCCATATATATATATATATATATATATATATATATAACGTCCATGTTACTTACGCAAAAGCACCTATAAGAAACATTGCTCTGTGTCTGGAAATATTCATTGTACACAGCACGGCCTAATGGTCGCCCACTAGCACTCTTCGACGTTGACGGCAAACGTCCCATAAAGCCAGGAAAAACGAGGAAGAGATGTCTGTCTCTTGGAATTATCTGTACCTAGGGCGATCGCCGATGCTCCCAGATCCCTCGGAGTCAACAGACCGAGACGGCATGCCTGCCGCGGAGCTCGCAAACAACCAGGCCACACAGTCAATACGGCGCCCCCGGTTCTGCTTCGGCAATGATGCGAGGCCAAGCCCAACAGTCAACATCGCTGAGCTAGATCGACAGTAAGCTTGTGTTAGGCTGTGCGTTGTGTTATGTTAGGCGGGCTGCCAGTATGTGCACTGCGGCTCATCGCTCGTGTTCCCTGATTGCTGTCAAAGTTACTACGCGCCTGTTATGATGGCAGCCTGGTCAGCGTCGTCTCACGACACTTCGTTTTCTTGCTTGCAATACCTGCTCCAGCAATAGCTATATTCCTTAAAACGGTTTTCACGCCTCTTGCTCCAAGTTCAACACAGCATTGTGCGTCGGTGTTAACTCTGTAGGACTGAAGTAGCAGCTTGCTCTTCTTTTTTTTTTTAACGCTAGTTTGAGGGGAAGAAAAGGTGGGTGGAAACTGGACGTAGCGTATCGATGGTCAAATGCAATTATATGCATAATTATTACGCCCTGCCCAAATGTTTTGAGCAATATTAGTAGAACGTGTGTTTGACGTAGCATATTCAGATACTATTCCTGTGTTTTTTTTTTGTAAACAATGTCAGTATGGCATATTCATTAATTTTATTCTTCCACGCGACATCTCAGAAATTGCAGTGGTTTAGGGGGTCAAGAGTGCTGAACAGACAAAAAAGACTTACTTAAGCCGCGCTGTTAAAAGAAAGTCACAGTTCCACCCGAAAGGCGAAGTATTAGGTGCGTCAAGGTCGAATATTAGGCTATTCGATAGTCGCTTCGGGTCAAATCTCAGTATTAGAAGTTCTCGAAGTATTAGAAATGAACGAATATACTTATCTTATCGCGTATACGCCGCACCTCCAATTACAACACCACGAACAGAAAAAAAAAACAAATATCCGCGCGTGGGCCAGCGGCAGTAACTGCATAAAACACCCAAATTTTCGTAAAAACAATCTCCATTCTCCACCAATCGTGTACGTCGTATCTTCGGACGGCAGCTGTGTTACCCGCCTCTTCAGTAGACTGAAGCACAACCGCGAGTAAGAGTTTGTAAACAAATCTTCTCTATACTGCTGAAGTTGTAAGAAATGTTGAGCTTGCATTTTTACATAAAAATATCTGACTAAGGGCACTTTGCAAATAAGCTTACTGTAGAGATGAACTTGTTTCTTCGTTGACAAGTAAATAAAAAATTATTTTAGATTTGTCAACATCTGGCACTTGCGTCAAGGTTTTATGCACATCCCACGACTATTTTAACTGTTCGCTTCAAAATTTTTCGACACTAACTGCTATTCTCTTCGACTTCGTTTCGAACAAAAAAAAAATGATATTCGGACAAGCCTAATTATAATAACTTGTTATTCGGGCAATTAGAATACGAACAAGTTATTAGAATATACGTTTTCCAACACGCTAGCGCAAACTCATGTACAACATACCTGGTGCCCCCAGAGTACACGTTCACATGTGCCACATCACATTTTACTTTTCACCCACCCTGCTTTGAGACACGATTGCAGAGTCTAGCCAACTTGCAAGATGCCGAAGTTTCCTACAGCCACATTTTCCTGATTTTACAAAATTTCGCACAAGTACGGCATTAAAACTAATTCTCTTGTTCTCCTGATTACATGCTTTCTCTTCGCTAGAGTGTTTTTTTTTTTCGTATTTCACTTCTCGTGTACCGATTCTGCCCCTACTGCGATCATAGACTAAAGGTAACCAGCGGACCACGCTCTCTATCTCTGCTGGTTTAAACGTATGCGTTGCGCTTGATGGGGGCAACTCTGTGGTTGTCGTTGTCCGCTGTGGCTGTGTTCAGGGACTAAGGCCAAAAGAGAGAAAGTACTTATATGTGCCGGAATAAAAACAGACCAGCCCACAGGGTATACGAGTGGTTAATAACGGACGATAATTTCCATAGGCAATTTATGCAGCTCCTTTGCATAGAAGGCTCACACGCATTTGTTTAGTACAATACGCCGTATAGCAGCCCATGCAGTAAAAAAACATTTGTCGCAGTTTCATCCGATAGGCGAAGCATAAATTGCGATAGAAAATTAGTAGAGAGCTATACGGAGTAAGAATAATAGTTTTATCAGCTTTATAAACTTGGACATGCCGCAGCACCAGCAACGCGCAGAACTGTTGTCGACGCCGTCGGCGTTTTGCCCGCATTCGCACCGAACACGCGCGGCGTTGGTGACTGTTACCATGCAGGGCCTCTGGGGTGGCTCGGAGGTTTTCGGCGAAATCAGAATGGGACACTCGTCGAGCAGCGTCGGAAATCTTAGCCACCTTCTCGCCTCACAGCGTTTTTATATAAATACGCATTTGGTGCCACAGCTAAACGACGCCTCCCCTCCCTCCCTCCCGTCCACCCACGGCCTTTCGCGCGACGGAAGAAGTCGCGTTTGCTCTCTATATCATCATCATCATCATCATCATCAGCCTATATTTATGTCCACTGCAGGACGAAGGCCTCTCCCTGCGATCTCCAATTACCCCTGTCTTGCGCTAGCGTATTCCAACTTGCGCCTGCGAATTTCCCAACCTCATCATCCCACCTGACTTTCTGCCGTCCTCGACTGCGCTTCCCTTCTCTTGGTATCCATTCTGTAACCCTAATGGTCCACCGGTTATCCATCCTACGTATTACATGGCCTGCCCAGCTCCATTTCTTCCGCTTAATGTCAACTAGAATATCGTCTACCCCCGTTTGTTCTCTGATCCACACCGCTCTCTTCCTGTCTCTTAACGTTACTCCTAAGATTTTTCGTTCCATTGCTCTTTGTGCGGTCCTTAACTTGTTCTCGAGCTTCTTTGTTAACCTCCAAGTTTCTGCCCCGTATGTTAGCACCGGTAGAATGCAATGATTGTACACTTTTCTTTTCAACGACAGTGGTAAGCTCCCAGTCAGGATTTGGCAATGCCTGCCGTATGCACTCCAACCCAATTTTATTCTTCTGTAAATTTCTTTCTCATGATCAGGGTCCCCTGTGAGTAATTGACCTAGATAAACATATTCTCTATATATGGTGATTGTAAAGGAGGAAAGAGACGCTTAATTCTGCAGCCCTTCAGGGAGCATGGCGCAGAACTCGCATTTGCTCTCCGACGTGCGTTCGCTCCCCGTGAAACAGGCGTCCCTCGCCCCCTTTCACTCGCACATACAGCGTCCGGAGCGCGGCGACGATTTAATCGCCGTTGACGTCATACGGAACCTTATGGCGACGGTGACGGCGACGCCGACGGCAGAAATCCGCTTTGGAGTGTCCATTTAATTGCTATCGCAATAAAATTAAGAAATATTTGTGTCCGTCGGTTGTGAAAAATACATATTGGCGATATCACGTTTAACAAGCTTTCCGGGGGGAGTTCTCAACGGCAGCAGCTGTCTTCTTTTTCCCTAGAAAAGTACACCCAGCAAACGTGAGCAAGTTAATGGTGAATTAGAAACCTGATAAAAATTATACGTGGAACTTTGTAGAGAGAGACAGAAGAAAGGGGAAAGGCTAATAAGGTTAACCAGATGGGAAGATCCGGTTTGCTACCCTACGCTGGGGAGAGAGGGGAGGGGGAGGCAAAGTGGCAGCAAAGTAGAGATAAAGAAAGTAAGAAGCACAGGCACACAATCACAGTCGGTCACAGGTGACACAGCACAGTAGCACTTGCAGCACTATGAACATCTGTTCAGGCTATAGCCGCTTGTCCAAGTCTGTTGCCCTTAAAAACTGCAACAGCACCCTCGTCGCCATCCGCTGCGATGGCTTGTGATGTTGGCATTCTGAAATAAGTTCCTCTGTTAGAGGCATTTGGTCAAAGCGCACTATCGCAATTGCGAGCGATCGTCTCTGTAAATCGCAGCGAGGACACTCACAGAGAAGGTGTTGAAGAGTCTCCTTTCTATCACAGTCATCACACGAGGCATCGTCGGCCCATCCGATTCGGAATGCAAAAGACTTATTAAACGCCACTCCTAGCCATATTCGAAAAAGCAGGGTAACTTTGCGACAGCAGAGTCCAGCTGGGATGCAAAGGCGTAGAGAGGAGTCTAGGTTGTGCAGCCGGTTGCTTTGAAAACTGCCTGCGTTCCACAGGGAGAACGTGATATCACTGGTGAGCATTCGAAGTCTTCTGGCAGCATCTGTCCTTGATAACGGTATCTGCTCCTCTTCGTCGCCTTGAAGAGCCGACCGATCAGCTTTATCGGCCTGTTCGTTCCCTATGACGCCGCATTGACTTGAAATCCACTGAAATGACACGTGGTGTCCTTTCTCAGCCAAGGTATGGATTAGTTCTCCAAACTCAATTCACTCACAAAGTTCCAGTTAGTCTTTGCTATCAGCCCTGCGATGTGGGCCACACGAACAACTGGAACTTTGTAATAAGAAGCCAACAAACATTGACACCAAGAACAACATAGGGGAAATTACTTGCACACACTAATTGATTAAAGAAATGATAAATTAATGAAAATGAAAACGGATGAAAAAACAACTATCCGCAGGTGGGGAACGAACCCACGTCTTCGCATTACGCGTGCGATGCTCTCACCATTGAGCTACCGCGGAACCGTTTTCCCATCCGCTTTCTGGGGTATTTCTGTTTTACAACTAGAACTAACTCTGGGAGTGTTAGCCAGCGCCACCACTCACTTTGTAAGTGATTTGAATATTACTCGAGCAAGCCTGAAACAATCATAAACATAAGAAATCGCATCTGTGACGCAGTAACTTCCTCCAAGAAATTAAGGAACGAGAAGATCATCCACGTATCTCAAGGTACCTTGTGACATGGTCATTCTTCAAGATGTCGTGCGGTTAGTGGTTAAGTTTTGCTAAACTTATCTGACACAGCACAGGGCAACACAGGAACCTATGCAAACTGCTTTCTTCAGGTTTGCTAACAATCTGTTGCTCAAAAATCATGTACCAATGCTCCCAAAAACGTAACTTCACAAGTATATTAATACCGACACGATTGAATTGATGATAAATTTATTGCAAGGACTTGAATACAGTACTTTCGTAAGCGTACAGCTATAAAATAACGATCAAGTTAAGAAATTGCTAAAATACACAAAAAAAATCAGGTAAGTGTAGTGGAAGTGTTGAGACATTTGGACAATGAAGACAGGAATGGACCGCTAAGAACAAACCATTGAAGCAAACACCGGAATAAATATTAAAAACAAGAAGGAAAAGAAAGTATCCACAAGAAGAAAATGAAGTGAGCACAGGAATAGAGAAAAACCAAGAAATAATGAAAAAGGAGCAGCCAGCGCCATCACCCAGGCACCAACATCTCCTTGCTTGCAGTTAATAAAAAACAAATCACGTGTGCGAGACGTTAGGACCAGCCGACGTCTTCAGCGTACGGTAAGCTTATCCAATGCACACGGTAATTGCATCTCCTCACTAATTAAATCGAACAGGTGACGACGTGCACGAACTCGTGGTGCGGATGGCTGCGCATTGTCCCTGTTTTCTTATTGTGCCAACAGACTAAGTGCCTTGCACAACCCAGTATATATAGCGGTCCCTCCAGTTAATAGAAGCACTCAAAGTACAAACCCTATTCGCTTTGCCGTAATCAGGATGGGTGGCTGCAGGTAATGATATAATCTGGCTAACCCTGCTGAGAGTTAAAGAACGTGTTGCAATGTTGCCACGCAAGAAGCAGTTTTCTATTGCCTTCTGCTCATGCCAGTTTATTTCAATTTAGCACTAACCACCAGTCTAAATTCGTAAGAGAGATATTTTACACAGCGAGCAAGGGAGGTTAGAGTGCATGTTTTAATTTTCATTGTTTAATGGAAGTTTGCATTGACGCCTATGTAGACACAATGTGATTTCTCGAGAACCTTGCGTTCCCAAAATGGGAATACACCGAAATGAGCACTTTCTAAGCAGCACAGTGGCATAAAGCTGGTCATACTTTTTACTTGAATTTCTCGACATATTAAAATGTGTGTATTTGTCCTCCTTCCCAAACTAAATATTTATTGACACTCGTGCTATCTAAGTAACTAGCCTTGGATGCGGTGAACAAGTGTCATGCGGGTTCATTCCTGCTTAAGCTACATTCTACCCGCCGTGGTTGCTCAGTGGCTATGGTGTTGGGCTGCTGAGCACGAGGTCGCGGGATCGAATCCCGGCCGCGGCGGCCGCATTTAGATGGGGGCGAAATGCGAGAACACCCGTGTACTTAGATTTAGGTGCACGGTAAAGAACCCCAGGTGGTCTAAATTTCCGGAGTCCCCCACTACGGCGTGCCTCATAATCATATCGTGGTTTTGGCACGTAAATATTCAATAATTTAATTTTTTTAAGCTACATTCTTCCGTTCTTCTCGTGCTGGCTAATCGGTGTATTTTTTTTTTTTCGTAGCTTGTGAAAACGTTACGTCAAGTGCAAATAAATTCGTTATTTTTTGACCACCCATATGCCCGAGCATCGGGCCCACTACTGCTTACGATAGGAATATAGAAACGACGACTGTATCGATTTTCTTGCACCATGACAATCCGCAATGTCACCTTGATAAAAAACGCGCCCCTAGGTGTCCCCAGCGAAGAAACGTAATGAATGCAGTCTCTGCTCTCACCTGTATTCAGTTCCTCCGGCTTCCACTTTCGCCAGACTCACTTCCAAGCGGCTTCCTCACCTCTTTCTATCACTTTCGGCAATATGCCGTCCTGGCTCCTGCATAAGTTGATCTTTCTTGCGTTGCTTACTATAGCATCTGCCTTCACTTTCCTTGTATTATTTTTTTTTTAATCTGTCCCTTTTCGTTTGTCTCACATGGTCGGTGGTGAATACCATTTGCCGGGGGAACAGTATGAGTTCACGCACGTATCGCCCCCTACTGTCACGCCTGCCAGCGTCGCAGAGGTTTCCTGCGGCCTGCTGCAAGAATACGCTCGGCCGCACTTCGAAGAAGAGTGCTCGCTCGCGGTCAGCTACGTGTCTGTTTAAAGGTTACCCGGAAACAAAAAAGAGGGCGGTGGTTCCACTGACTGCCCTTCCCCCCATACTGAACCCGGCTCCGCCAACTCCGAACTGAGGATCTCCCCGTTAGACACGCGGCCGCGATTTTTGCATTGCAAAGTTCGCCCCCCTTTCCTTGCAAACGCATCCGGAGTAAACAATTTGACGCCGAACGCCGCGCCGAAGCAGCCGTACTTGTTTCTCGCTTCCTGAGCAGCGGTTACAGATTTTCACGTACTAAATGTTTGAGGGGAAGCTTGGAGAAGGCCGATTTTATACATTACAGATGGTCAGTGCGAATTACTTGTCTTCCATGCTTACTGAAGGAATACACAGACGTATGGAATTTGTGCAAGTCCAACAATAATGAATTTAGCGTCTAGAGGAGGACATAAAGAAAGGTCAAGCGCTCTTGTTTCTGGCGCTAAATTTATTAACAGCGGAGCTGTTTAAGGCGGGCGTAATGTGTCTGCTGAATCTAACAATGTGGGCCGATCCTGGAGGTTGTGCACAAAGGGTCTAAGCGCAATGGCACATACCCCTGTGAACTAGCGAAGCTGAGCCTGGCTAAGTCTAGCTAAGCATGGTTGGGACTACTTAAGCTTAGTCAGTTATCAATAACCAATCGATTACCAATCAATATCCAATCCGGAAAATTCCGGATAATGCTGGGGATGACTTGGTAGTGCTTAGCCTGGCCCCAATTCAAGGTCAATACCTTGCGATAGCCAATCGATAGCCAATCAATGGCTAATCGATAATCGATCAATAGTCAATAAATTAGATAAAATACTGGGGTTGCCTTGGTAGTGCTTAGCCTAGCCCAAAAGCCAGGACTAGTTAGTTAGGTCCCCATCAGCTCCGCTGTGTCTTTTGCGTTGCACCTCCAGTGCAAGCTACGCTAATTTTTTTATTGTTTGACATGCACAAACTAGTCCAAAAGCAAGTACTACTGGAATTCGTGAAAGCATGCTGGTCTTTTATTCGGTCCGGGCATGTTTATTTATTTCTTCCTAAAAGTGAAATGGTACAGCCGTTAGTGCTTTTACCTTTCAAGCTCTCCGTCTCCCGAATGAATGACTACCACTAGCACAAATGCACCTCGATTATGTATTCTTGGCGGAATTTATTGACCAGGCGTTTAAAAATGTCACAGTTTCGCCCTAAGGGCGAAGCAATGAATGCGATAGCAACACAGCAATGTCATACGAAGTAAGGTGAGCGGCTTTGGTAGCAACAACACGCAGAACTGTTGTCGACGCCATCGGCGTTTTGCCCGCGTTAGCTCAAAATGCGTGCGGCGTTGGTGACTGTTGCTGGAGCCTCTGATATAAATAGGCACTTGGTGCCGCAGCTAAACGTCGCCTCCCTTCCCTCCCCCTCCCCCACGGCCTCTCGCGCGTCCGAAGAAGGCGCGTTTGCTCTACATATATGGTGATTGTAAAGGAGAAAAGAGACGCCTACTTCTGCAGCCCTTAAGCGAGCACGGCGCAGAACGCGCGTTTGTTCTCCGCCGTGCGTTCACTCCCCGTGAAAGACGCGCCCCTCGCGCCCTTTCACTCGCACATACAGCGTTCGGCGCGCGGCGACGATTTCATCTCCAAATGACGTCATACGGAACCTCACGGCGACGCCGACGGCGACGGCGACGCCGACGGCAGAAATCTGCTTTTGAGTGTCCATATAATTGCTATCGCAATAAAACGCTGCAAGCGAGGGCTTGGATTGAGAACCCTAAAAAAAAAAAAACACTATTCTCAGCCTTTTTTTGGAGACGCAGTTTCAGACGCGCTGACCAGACGAGCGGCGCATCGGCTCCGCCAACTTTTGGCTGGAACCGCGGCTCAAGACATCGGATCTCCGAAACTCTGGTACCATCAGATGCGTGAAGACGAGAGGCACCTGTGGACACCAGTCTTGTGCAGGTGGACCCAATTTCGGCACTTCTAGAGCAATGTGTTGCCTACGCCACGCCGCGGTGAGCTAACCCCTCATTAGGGTTCGGCTCGACTCTGCCGGCTTCGATAACTTTCTCTCCATGGCGGTGAGCAAGATCATCGGTTATGACCCAGCAGCCATGAGCTGGGCACAAATTGACCAAACCACCCAACATGAGGACCAGATGCTCACCGAAAATGAATGCCTTCAAGCCCTGGTGCGCCTTCGGCAACGTCGGACGCAAGGTAACAACGCGGAAACCAACGGCGGCGCCGGCACGACGCCGCTGACATCAACCAACGGAAACGCCGGCGATGCTCGCGCTGCACCGCCGCTGCAAAAGAAAACGGGCAACCAGTGGAGACCGAGACAGACACCTCGACTGCACTATGAAGACTTGGTTGTGGTCCTGAAGCCCCGCGGGACTCTGGACCTCAAAGCATCCTTCAAACACGGCGACATCGGCTCTGCAATGGCCCACTACGTGGGCGAAGTGGCCTGTGGGGACCTTAGCGTTTGGCCAGTGTGGGACCAAAACACAGTGGTGTGCGGCACGCAATCAACGCAAGTGGCTGACAAACTAGCACGAGACCTCGACCTCAAGGTAGGCGCATCATCCTACCCATTCAAGGGACACTTGAAACTCAATGGCGAAGTGTGTAAGGGCGTGATTAACGTCCGTGAAGAGGAAACTTCTGCCTCTTTGAAACCGAAGCTCTTCTGGAGGGAAGGCGAAATAGCCTTCGTGCGAAAATTGGGGACCACAAATGTGGCAGTGGTGACCTTCGTCGGGCGGCGGCTCCCACGATATATCCACTACAACCATGAATGCGTCCCAGTGAGGGCCTACAAAAAGACGATCCCTGCCTGCTACCGGTGCGGTACTATAGGACACAGGGTGGACAATTGCCCACACCCTGACGATGGAAGATGCGGATTTTGTGGCCAACAGGTCGGCATTACGCCAGCGGGCCTCAACGAACACGAGTGCAAGCCTGTCTGTATGATTTGCGGGGAAGCCCATCTTACGGGCTCCGCGCAGTGCACCGGAAAGTTCCGGAAACTCCGCCGCCCCGTGAACCAATCAGGAGGAACTACCTCAAAGCAGCGTCAGCGGACGGATCAACCACCTCGCGACAGAAAGCTGAACAAGTCTGGGCAAGCTCCCCAACAACAGCCATCGAAGACAGACAAGCCTGGGCAAGTCGCCCACCACAAGAAGACACCCAAAAATCAACAGTCCGGGACCGGGCCGAAAACGCCAGCATTCAAGGCCGGGGACTTTCCACCTTTGGGCAAAGGGCCAACAAAACAGGTGAGCAGCTGGGCAGGGGTGACCTCTCAGTCCTCTCCAGCCTCCACTCTTACCCCCTCTCCCATTGAAAACGGATTGCGGGCAGAACTCGAGATTCTTAGAAATCAGAACGCGCAGTTAGCAGCCAAAATCGCGACACTCGAAAACAATAGGGCAGACACCCCCATTCCAGGAATTCACTTGGATGATACGGAGGACTCGGCGTCGGTGTGCTCGGGCAGTACAGTGACGTCAGCGCACATGCCTTTCTATGCTAATATGGAAGCCAGGCAAAACGCCCAAGAAAAGCAAATACAAGCCTTCGCTGAGCAAATGGTCCAGCTCCCAAACCTGATTAGTCAGGCAGTACAGGCCACAATACAGATGCAAATGCAGCAATTTATTGCCACAGTAACTCAGCAGGTGACCCAGCAGGTCAAAACATGGATTCAAAATAACCCCAAACTCCTCCGCCGCACCGGTCCGATTAGGGAGGCCGGGCGCTCTAGCAAGTACCCCCGTACAGAGGAGAACGAACATGAAGAAATTGCAGACTCACTGGACACCGTACAAGGTGCCGGAGTGGTTCTAGAGATACCCCAATCAGAAATTCAAAAAACAAATCACAATGGCGATGGATCAGACAAAAAAGCATAAAAAGCGCTCTGAACCCTTATCAATAATACAGTGGAATTGTAGGGGATTCCGGAACCGGCACAAAAAAGCCCATTTACGCCTCTACAACGAAACGTTAGAATTTCCAGCGACAGTCATAGCCCTACAAGAACCCGGTGCTCAAGCCAGAATCACAGGTTTCAACACGTATCAAAGAGATCCATCTACCTGCCTGCTTGTGCACAAATCATACACGGCACAGCAAATCGATCTGGACTTGCAAATTGATTACTCGTATACGATGGTCACAGTGCTCCCGTTGAGGCGGACTGACCCCTCCATACACATCCTAAACATATATTGCCCACCTAAGACGAAACATGTCAATTTCGCGGACCTCTTTAGTAGGGCGCTAAGCATAGCTGGCCGGGAACCCTTACTAATAGTAGGGGATTTCAATGCTCCCAGCAAGCTCTGGGGCTACAAGCGTGAGGAGGCACGAGGACGTAAGCTGGCGGAGCTTATATCCACCCTAGGTATCACTTTGCACACCGACCCGGCCAACCCCACACGTATGGGTAACTCTGTTAACAGAGATACATGCCCAGACTTAACACTCACCAAGAACACCCAACATGTACAATGGAATAACATGGGAGACACACTTGGCAGTGATCACTGCATTATCAATACATTAATCAACACCAGGCCCCTAAAACGACCCCTTACCAAGGCCCGACTCCCAGACTGGCAGGCCTTCCGCCAATCCCATTTCCCTGCCAACCTACTCACTCAGGGCTTCGCGGCTTGGGCAAACACTCTAACAACCGCACTCAGGAAACATGAGAAATTGATTCAGATCACTGAGGAAAACCCTGCAGTAGATAACCACCTATTACACCTATGGGAAGCTCGCAGGGGCCTCACTAAACGATGGAAGCGACAAAAACACAACCGAACGCTCCGCAAAAGAATACAAGAGGTCACCCAACAGGCAGCAGAGTACGCTTCCCACTTAGCCGACACTAATTGGGTAGACAGATGCAATGCAGCAGCATTACAAATGTCCAACAAGAACACGTGGAGGCTCTTCAGAAGTCTGATAGATCCAACGCAGACCAGGGGGGAGACTCAACGACACCTCCAAAGAGCCCTACACAACTTCCAAGGCACTACAACACAACTAGCAGAGACACTTAGAGATAAGTATCTCAGTCAACAACAAGACCCGCGGGGACCGGAGTATTCCTATGCAGGCAGGGATAATCCAGAACTGGATCAACATTTCCAGCTCCATGATCTCAAAGCGGCTCTTGCCAAAATGAGGCGAGGTACTGCGCCGGGAAGAGATAGGATCACAGTCAAGCTCTTGGCTAACCTCCCGGATCCGGCGTATATTAACCTCCTAGAATACATTAATGCTATTTGGAAAGGGGAAACCCCCTTACCAGTAGATTGGAAAACCGCTCTTGTCACCTTCATCCCGAAGGCTGGAAAAACCATCAACACAGACAATTTGAGACCGATCTCGCTCACATCCTGCGTGGGGAAACTCATGGAGACGATGGTGCGAGATCGGCTCTCCGAATATTTGGAGAACAAGAATACGTTTGCCGATACCATGTTCGGCTTCCGGCCACAAAAGTCCGCCCAAGACATTCTTTTACAACTGCACAGAGAGGTAATACAGCCAGTTGCAATGCCCCACAACGACAGAGTCGTCCTGGCCCTGGACCTTAAAGGGGCTTTTGACAACGTTAAGCACAGTGCAATACTTGAACACCTCAGCGAAACGCACTGCGGCAACAACACTTTCAATTATATCAAAGACTTCCTATCGGACAGAACAGCTCTGATCCGCATACAGAATGATGAATACGGACCTTACCAAATGGGTACAAGAGGGACACCACAAGGCGCAGTGCTGTCCCCCCTTCTCTTCAATATCGCCATGATGCACCTCCCTGCCCGCCTGAGTGAGGTTGAAGGCGTCCAACACGCGTTGTATGCCGACGACATCACTCTGTGGGCTACTCAGGGCAACCTAGGACACATTGAAGAAAGCCTGCAAACAGCGGCCCACGTGGTAGAATCCTATGCGGGCCACTGTGGTCTTCAATGTACACCGACCAAATCAGAATTTGTCCATATTAGGGCATCTCCTAAAGACACCACGAACATAACTATCTCTTTGCCGAGTGGACCTATCCCCGAGGCAAGAGAGATAAGAATACTTGGCCTTTTCATCCACAATCAACTGAAAGTGGATACAACATTACACAAATTACGCAAGATTGGAGATCAGGTGGGCCGGATGGTCCGCAGGGTATCCAATAAACGAGGAGGGCTCAGAAGCAAGGATTCTGTGCGGCTAGCACATGCTTTTGTCACCATTAGAATCCTCTACTCGGTACCCTACCTCTATTTGCGCAAACACGAGGAGGAAAAAATAGAGGTAATCATACGCAAAATGATCAAACGAGCTCTTGACCTCCCGGTTTCCACATCCAATGGGCGCCTCCTCGCCTTAGGAGTGGTTAACACCTACAGGGAGCTCAAGGAGGCTCATCTTACAAACCAATACACAAGATTAGCACAAACACGATCCGGGCGAAACCTTTTGGCCCAACTACACATCCAACACGACGTACACATACAGGAGCGGGTAAGGATACCTGAACTATGGCGACGCGCCACCATAGTTCACCCACTTCCCACGAAAATGGACAAAGAGGACCATAACGGACGCCGACAAGCTAGGGCACAAGCCTTAGAAAGATACTATAGCCAGAAACACGGAGTCTATTACGTGGACATCGCCGGTCCAAATCCACGGGGGTGGTATACGGCAGCGGTGGTCCACGAACAAAGGCAGATAGACGGACTCTCTTTTAGAGCACCGGGAACAACACAGGCGGAGGAGGTAGCCATTGCATTAGCAGCATCCGACTCTCAATCTAAACATATCATAACCGACTCGCGAAGCGCATGCCGAAATTATGAGGCAGGCTGGGTCACCCCCCTTGCTGAGAAAATACTGCGAACCTGTATGAGGGACACAGATCCCTCCCCTAAACATATCGTATGGACACCAGGTCACCAGGGCGTAAGGGGGAATGAGGCTGCTGATGCAGCTGCCCGAGCACTCATTTCCCGGGTACCTCCTAACAACCCCAATGACCTAGAGGAAGAACTATTGCTTCGATTTAAGGAGATTTCAGAATATTATAAGGATAAACATCGCATGTACCCAGCGCCCGCCAAGGGCCTGGGGAAGGCCAACGAACGCATTCTTTATCGGCTTTTCACAAACACGATGCTCTGCCCAGCAATCCTCAAACATTTTGACCCAATGGTCACCGGCACGTGCCACTACTGTGGGGAGGTGGCAGACACTTTCCACATGGTCTGGGCCTGCCAAAGTAATCCAGCCCTTACCCCCAACCCCAACCCTACCCGAGAGGACTGGGAGGCAGCCCTGCTTGGTTGCTCAGACCTCCAGGCCCAAAAGGCCTTGGTCCAGAGAGCCAGGCTGGCGGCTTCGACTAATGGGGTCCCGGACTAAGGATCCCACCCAGTATGCAGGGCCCCACAGGGGGGCCCACACCTCTCTGTACACACAATAAATGCTTTTTACCACCACCACCATCAGCCTTTTAAAAATCTGACTTTATTTCTTCTTCTACTCGTTAACCAGCATTCTGTTAATCATATACCAAACTATACCTATGCAATGCTGCACTACATTACATTGTCATGCCTGTATTAAATTACTATTCTAATACGCCTACCTCGTTAATCATGCACCTATGCCGATGTGATAGGAAATGATAGTTTTGTATTCGTATCAAGTAAAAGGGCAGATAAACAGTCGAGTAGGTGTCGGTAGCTTAATCAGGAAGCGCGATACAACGAGCACGATGAAGAAGGGAATTCATCGTGCTGCCCAAGTCTATACTATTCGTCCACTTTGAACTTTCCATTGCAGAGGCTGCGAGCTTTTTTACACGTGGCTTGATAGTTCACCGGCCCTGCCCAGCCTTGTCCTGTGTTCCTGCCTACCTGACTTAGTGCGCATGCGAAAAGGAAGACTATGACTTTGATAAGCATGGCATTCGAAGCATATAAACACCCAAAATAACTATTCAGAACCAATGTACATGTTGGAATCTGTATTACGCAAAGCGTAAACCAGGATGCGTAAAATTGTGTAATAAAACTATGAACTGGTTAAACTAGTGATAGACATTATCAAAACATTACAGACTCACTCATTTCTCTCGAAACACTTTTAGGGAAAGTGTATTGCCTCCGAAGACCAATCATGTGTACTTAAAAACATCGTGTGTTCTTCCGATACCATTGATCAGTGCTCTAAAGTTATTAGAGTGCGAACTATTTGTTCACTGCCGCTTGTCCCAAGAAGAGAGAGGACCACTTCCTATAGTAGGATACAACTTAAAGAAAACAGCAATTGGAAACAAAGGCAGACGAACCGCGCGGGGCTGTGTTACTCCGCCAGCCAATCACAAAAGCAAACAAAATCGTTGTCATGCGACCTTTTCAAAATGGTGTCATACTTGATACGACTGTACTTGTCTTACTTGTACGTTCCACTATAATAGACGAGCGATAAGGTATAAAATTACGTGCTTATAATTTTATTTTTGTGGTTTACGCCTTATTTAGGTAACAGGCAAAGAAGTTTGAAGTACGAACTATTTGCAGCCTCGCCAAGGAACAGAGGCTGGCGGTTATGAAGGCATGGGCGCACGGCAGCCTTAACTTGTATCCGACTATAGCAAAAGCTTTTCAGCGCACTGCCAGCCTCACTGTATACAGTTTCACTTCCTAACAAGGTTTGAATACAAAACACTCACCCAACGCCTGTTTACCTCCAAGTTCATACGACCTCTCCTTTCTGCATCTTCCATGTGTATCAACAGGGATAAGGGGAACGGAGGACCTGTCTCCGCGTCCTTGTCACACCTTCGTGCGCATTACTAGAACGTAAGTGACATCCGCAGAGCAATATCGCACTCCACTATTCCCGAAAGCTTCGCGAATGGTGATTTGTACACTGAATATTGGATTGGTATAAATCGTATAGCGGAACATGGGGGTCATGAATACAGGAAAGGTTCCCACAAACGCACAGCATTTACTTTCAACAACAAAATCATGTTTCAATATCCACTGCACTTATACCGTAGACAAATGCGTCAGGATTCACACTTGTCTATCCTCTTCAGGCGACAATCACGTCCACTGAGAACTTAGTTTCACCACATTTATTGCATCCTCAGAATTACTAAATGACTAACTCTCTGTTCTTCCACAGAACTGATTAACGATTCTCACTTGTTGAGTGAGTTTTCAAGCTTACGAAATGTAGGCACCGGGCACTAACCCTCTACAGGAACGTCATATACGAGAACACGTGCTATTTCATATGCAGCATACCATAAAGAACACAGCCTGTCACTTGAAGAATACACCTGTAAAATATCGTCAGAAACAATGAGATGGGAACCCGCTACATGATGACGTACGGGCACTGAGGAGCAGAAGCATTGAATACGTGTACTTTCCAAATCATTTCTCTAGAATATTTTGCACATATTATTCAAACCTGCAGCAAACTTTAAATCAGAAGTGTCTCAAGGTGTATTTTAAACATCGTTAATCTCATCAGCGCTTTTGCTTTTTGTATGCACTACCTTGGCGTCAACAATTGTACAGGCAGCGTCTTCCGTCTCAGGACGATACCAAAAACGATGACTGGCCAACGTGCCCACAATGCCACTCTCATTGTTAATGTGGATTGCAACTAACTTTCGCTACTGAGCAGTTTCCACGCTACAGCGTTTCACACGAATAATGTCGTACGGGTTACATTTATCAACGCTCCTGTGCTCTGTGGGTTTAATAACTAGTTTGAGGTCGTTAGCCGAATCGGCACTTTTTCTTTCTTTCCTTCTTTTGTTTCTGTGCGACTCGAGATCAAAGAGATTGCTGGCGTAGCGCGCCCATACTTAAAGCATGCGCGAGACAAAAATGGCCGACACTGACATGAAAGGTTTTTACGCAGAGCTCGCGCTCGTTTGAAAAGAACGCAGTGCGCAGAATGATGAAACTTTTGTGCCAACTGCTGCCGTTCCGATAGACAATATGTCAAGTTGCAGCGGTATATAACTGGAAGAACATTTCGGTGTACACTATACAACTAGCACGCGTTGAAACTCGATCAGACAAGCAAAGTAAGTTAGGAAATTCTGAACGCGTGCCAAAAGTGCGAGACGAAATCGTATCTGCGCGTGGCTGGCCGTGCAATATACCAGCGGCTCCGAAACTCCGTGTCAAAGCCTTATTTACGACATAGCACAAAGGCACTTCTTTCGCCTTGTCTCTCGTGCCTCAATGTATGGATGTCGAGTCAATCAGCAATTTCATCACCGCGGGCTCCCTTTGAAGTGTGTACTGTTACTACTGTAACGTCCTTGTTCAACAGCAGTCCTTGCCTCTCCATATTAGCGCTCTTCGTCAAGCGTTTCATGAAAGCGAATGACGTACTTACTCGGCGATTGTTCTCAACTATCCCATCAAGGCAGAACAATAGAAATGGTTATATGAAATAATTTATAGGTAACCTCCAAAAATATAGTAGCGCAAGCACAAAGACACATAACGCACATGGGGCGACAGACATGGACAAAGTAGAGAGGAGAAAAAAAGGAGAAGGCAGTGATGTTAACATGAAAAGCGTCTGCCTGCTTATAGCTTACTCTGGAGGAAGGGAAACAGAACGATGGCAGAAAGAGAGGAAGGAAAGACGCGGCGAATGCATGCAGGAGCGAAGACAGCGCCACGCAGTCAAAGGCGTTCAGACAGGCCAATCGCCCTCAAGAAGCACGAAAGTGCCATAACTGCCGTGTTGGCCGACGAGCAATGGTGACGGTGATCAAGTAGCGCCTCCACGAAAAGAGTCCAATCGTCCAGTCATCGCGAAGCGTAAGAGTTATTGTCTGTGAATCAAATCGAGGACTGTGGCCCAATAAATGCTCGATGTTCTCTTTGCTGCCGCAGACATAGCACGCAGCACTATCGGTCTTTCCAATTAGTGTAGTGTAAGCCTGCGTAAAGGTAACTGCTAAACGCAGCCGATACAGAAGCGATCCTTCACGTCATAAGGTACATGGTACTGCATGGGTCTCAGCTCTGTGTGTGTGGTCCCACGTACTTTCTGTTTCGACCTTGAAAAAAGAATAGTCAGCCTGAGGTATAACGGACTATGTGGCGTTTTTAAGCTGAGCAGTCTAACCATTGCAACAGAGCCACTTTGAGCAAGCAAACAGATAATGCTTGCGTTTGACGTTGACGAACACCCATGGCTTCCAATCGGACTCATCGTGTTGACTCATCTCGTGTATTACGCATCAGCGCCCGGTAATGTACAGCTAGATATTGTGCTTCGATCGAGACGCGATATGAATTGGTTTCATTTCTCTCTAGAAGTGAAACGCACCTACTAGGTTTCGTATTGTTTCTAAAAGTTTTCATTGTGGTTTTTCTTTAAGAGATACTTCCGCTGTGAACTATTTGTCGTCCATTCATTCATTTTTCATGTGATTTATATGTACAGCCCACGCTGACGGGTAGAAGAGGGACACCGCGACCAGGAATAAAAACACAAACTGACATGAAGACGCCCAAACCCTAATTTTGTTTGGCCTATCTTGTTTGATCGAGATGCCAGAAGAATACCCGCCCGGGAATCAGAATCCTGCATCCAGCTGAGGGTAGGAAACGAAGTCACCATAGTTTTTGACAGCGAAGCTGTTTAAGCCGGAAGTTAGTCCGTAGATCATACGCCGAAAAACTTCGCCGAGCGATTGCGTCACATGCGTCGCCTCGCACTAGCTGCGCCGAGCCTTCCGACAGCTGCGCATCCTAGCCATGACGTCATCACGCGCGCCGGATCGCTTCACCTGCCTAGCCAAAGCGTCACCACGCCGTGCGGATCGGTCGCCACAGTTGTGCAGAGGCGCAGCTAATCCGTGACGTCAGTGACCGCGGGGTATATATACATGGCTCACGCGTAGCCGCAGCGTGAGCATTGCTGTGGAGAGAATGGGGCGATCGAAGAAGGTCGTCAATCCGGAGGAAGAGGAAGCGCGGCGTGAAAGACGACACGCCACTACTCGAGAGGGAGTGAGACGACTTCGGGCCGATTCAGAGCATCGCACCGCCGAAGCGGCGACTAGACGACAGCGAATGGCAGAAGATTCTGAGTTTCGAGCCCGCGATAGGGAGCAAACCCGTCTGAACAACCAGAAGCGTCGCCAAAACGATCCGGGCCTGCGAGTCCTGGATAATTTCCAGCGGCAAGTGAACATGAACATAATCTACCACGCATAACTTGAACGAATGTCGAAGCTTGACCTCGCAGAAACCAAGAATAAGCTATAGGTGGGGCCGCCAGCTTCACTGTTTGCCTAGTCTTCGCGCCACTAGTGCGAAACTGCCCTAATTGTTTTTTTAGGGTATTTACCCAAACTCAGTAGGAGATGGGCCAAAATAGGATTAAACTAAGCAGATCCTACCTCGATGAAGGTTAGCTGGCAAAGCATGTGTTGCATGCTCGGCTTGCAAAGTGATAGCGCTTTGAAGAGCAGGCAACAGTTTCTGCGGCAAACTGCTTCTTCAAATTGTTTGAATGCCTTAGTGTTGCGCAGGACTTTCCAAAAGTTCCTTCGATAGCACTGTATACTTGTCTCACTGTTTTCCAGGAGTATTGCGAAGTTCTCAAGATCACGTGAGATCTTCTAATAGTGCTTAGGGGTCGGGGACTCGTAATTGCTGCCGGCAGTAATTGTCTCAACTGAATCAAAGCCTCACTGGAGTCTTGCTTTCTTTTTTACCTTTGTCGCTCCGTCACATACCATGCAACGCCACTTTGCTGCCTTTCGCGCGAAACCTTTTTACGCTTAGGTAAGCTTTCCCAAAGGCAAGAAGCTTCGAGCAAGCGGCCCCGGGTTCCCTTTTGTGAACGGAGCGCACTGAGTGAAACAAATGCCAGGAGGCGTTCACACGTGAGTTGGCCGAAATCTATTGCATCGCCACCGAAGCCGAGCTGCTAACGAAGACAAACGACGGAGTCTACAGTGCCCGCGATATCGACGAAGAGGCGTAAAAGGGAGGACGGAGAGGTGTACGTGACCCCGCACCAAGGGAGTAAGAACGCTGGCCGACGCACTTCAAGGCAATTGTGGATGAATTGGTCGCGACATACAAACGGGAAGAAAAGACCAAGTATAGCGACGAAGGGGTACTCCCGTGAGACAGAACAACTTGAAAGAGAGAAAAGAAAGGGGGAAGCAGGGGGAGCGGGGGGGGGGGGGGGGGGGGGGGCTGAGAGAGTGCAGAAAGGTTGATCAGTAGCACACCGGTTTGGTACCCTACGGTTGGATATGGCAAAATGGCGGTCAAATAGATCACGTGGAAGGAAAATGGCAGACACTGAATGCACCCGCACAAGAGCACATGAGTGTTCATCCCACATTTGGGCCGCGACGAAATCTTAGGACAAATTCGCTCCTTTGCCTCATCGGAACTGAGGAATGTCCAAGGTGTGTAAAAAAGTTGAGTCTGTTGCCCACGACAAAGCGTTCCAACAGTGCTGACAAGATTGCTTTTTTCCTCCGCCTTAAACGTTAGAGAACTCGGAAATGCCACTTGCTCAGTTATCGACGAGCAGGAGAAATGAGTATAAATTTAAAGAAGCTTATGCATACCGGCGTGCACTCGACAACGTGGGCTCTGCAGCATTGCGGCAATTGGTGGGGAAAATGTACGAAGAGAAAGCGGCAAAAATATTTTTTAATGGGAGGGCAGCGAAAGAAACGTATAGCTACAGTAATTTCTTGCGTTATTTATTATGCGTATCAATGATTCGCTTTGGTTACAAACATAAAGGAAGTGGAGTTATACATGACAATGGAGCGATTAACTGCACAAAAAATCTTCTTCAACATGCTGTAAAGCAGAGTATCTTTGCGTAATACATTGTGCAATCAATTCATGCACACGTTGCAGCTTCGTACACAAGCGCTCAAATTCATCGTAATTATTCCTCCGTTGAAGCTGATATGCTTCAATAAACTTTCTCCTGCAGCCCGCATCTTTAAAGAACTGGTTTCACGTGGAGAACACTGGTAAAATGTCGCGAGCACATTTGAACGAATGAGAGAAAACAAGACACACACGTCGTCCACACATAAAACTGTTTTTTTCTTTTAATATATTTTTGTACCTGCTTTGGTCTTTCTGTCCTATTCGTAGCGCACTTTTGAATCAGTTCCATAAATTATCAACTCGTCCAAGGTCGTACCTCCAATCATCGACCACTTATAAGTAATTATTTTACCTTTCATTCAAACCGCCTTATTATTCTGCGCTGGAAACACTCTTTCATGATTGCAGCTGAAACGACAGAGTTCGCGTGTTCCGTTGTCTTAAAAGCGAAAGTAGCTTCGCAAACTAAGTCAAAATGCACAAAGTGAACAGGTCCGCATTCTCCGAGCTCGCCCTCTGGGTAACTGAAGGTAGGCGTCGATCCAATGCTGCGACTGTTATCTGCGTCTGACGTTGCACGCGGGACGCCAGTGACACCACGCAAAGCCCGACTGTCGCATCTCCCTTGTCCCAGGAGTATACCTCTTCTATTTTTCCATATTGCTGATCCGCGGCAAAGGCATAACGCACAATGGGCCACGTCGACGAAAGGAACTCGCCTCCGTGCACCACAATTGTCTGCGTCCCAACACCTCGATCCCTGACGATGGCAGCTTTGATTGTGCGGACAATGATGCCAGCACGCTTTGTCAGTTGAGAGGACACGTTCGCCCTTTCCCCTTTTCTGCCTGTCCGAGTGATATTGTAATCTATATTTCTCTATTCTTCTTTTTCTGGAAGAGGAGGGGTGGGCGGTGCCTTGCTTTCTTGATGATGACGAGTTGTACTGTCACAGACGCCATAGTCCTCTTCTTCGCCGTAAAACAAACATAATGGCTGAAGTCTCTCAGTGCTGGCTCTGTGCGGTGCAGAACATGGCTGGTTATGCATCTTGCCAAGCAAAGAATAGCGATTAAAGACAGCATGCCTGTTGCGTAACCTAAATTGCCCTTCAACGACCAAGCATCCAAGTTATTCATTGATTTCAAGGCTATATCAACAGTGTAAGCTTATATAGAGTCTTACACTGATCACTACAGGGAAGTCTGCCGCTAATCGTCTCACCACCATGGAAAATATAGCAGTGTAAGTATACCTGAGAGATAAAGTGCAGAGGCTGGAAACGCTTGCTTCATGCTAAACCATTTCACATCTCACTGGACCCAAAAACACAGTGCTTAACCAGTCAACACACAATTAGGCCATACCTTTGGAACGTGAGAACAAGGTGGTCTGAGTAAGTACTTGAAAATGAGGAATTAAATTATGTTTCTAAGAGAAAATATTAATATAAGATAGACTTATTTTGTTTCTCCCTTACTGTTGATAAATTCGTGTCTTCATCTTCCAGTGACACTTTTGTCTTGTTTGCATCGCAACCACGTAGGAGCTTTGTTGTTCTCGGTGACTGCTGTGGATACCGGAAGGCTTGAACACCGAAGTGCACTGCAAAACATGTATCAACATGATCTTGCACTGCATGGGCCAAAAGTAAATAAAGCTCACGCCTTTCAAACGTATTCATTCTAACTTGATATACTATAAAGCAACTGGCCTCAGAGAACCTGGGGCGGCTCGCACGAACATTCAATAAAGAAAATAACAACGAATTTAGGAAAGCGTTCTTAAATGTTCCCTAGACAACTCCTAGTCAGCACTAGAATGCGTTCTTAAATTCGTTATTATTTTCGTTATTAAATGTTCGTGCGAGCTGCCCGTGGAACGACTGAAAAACAAATCAGTCTTGCATTCCCCAGATTGCCACCCCCGTAATGGTGTAGGGTCCTTCACCCTCCTTCAAAAGGCTAAATGACCATGCGCCGTTAGCCACCTATCAAGCAAAGAACATAAATCTGTGAATCTCACGTCCGAGGGCAAAAACTCCATTGGAGCTGTCCCCGAGGTCCCACGTGGTTTTCGCGCAACCCATTAATACACGCGCGGTTTGCGTTGAGTAAGTGACGCGGTCATTGATCTGCGAATCCATTACTGTTGCGATGTATCCTCAACAGGGAAAAAAATTTATCGCGTGAGTCTTTCCGAAGGAAGACAGATACCATTAACTGGTGGCGGATGCATTTCGGATCGAAAGCGTATCTCTCCTTCCACACTTAGTTGGTACCTGAAGATAGATTGTGCGTGAATTAAAAGAGAAAAATCCTACTGGCAAGACTTAGTAAGTTGAAGGCTAAAAAAATCTTAGCTATTATTGATGCGTTAGGATGACATATAAAAATGAGACAACTAGTAAAGCGAACTCTAATAAGCCTACGATTTGCTATCTTTTCAGAAACCTCAGATAGGTCACTCCCCTCGGTATCGCTGATCCTGATTCACAGGCGCCAAATTTAGGCGATGTCAAGCAGGATATACAAAGGACACTGGGCCTTGTTCTTGCTCCGCCATCTTGGGTTGATGTTTAGGACTTCTTTCTCATCCTTATTGCTGCTATCACGTGTCGGGCTACCCTTGTAACCAACTATCGATCCGCTTTCTGCTTTGATCGACAGGCATGAGATGCGACGCTTAATGTAATCTGTCCTTGACTTCTAAGTGCGACGGATTTGTGTCTGAATACCTTTAGCAGCAGCGTACCTGAACAAGCTAACAGGAAGGCAGCGCGGTGTTACAATATCGAAGTGAGCACCGACGCACGTTGTCTTTGTTACAATACATTTAAGCAAGAAAACTTTATATATATATATATATATATATATATATATATATATATAGAAAGTTTTCTTGCTTAAATGTATTGTAACAAAGGCAACGTGCGTCGGTGCTCACTTCGATATTGTTTGGTTGTGCTCTTGGTTAAGATCTCTTCGTGTTTACTTACACCAAATACACCTCCTCCTGCCTCCCCTATTTTTTGTTGCTGCTGTCTTCCTATCTTAATCTTCCTCTACGTCCTTCTTTTTGTTCTTTTCATTTCGTTCATTAATGGACTTACGGTCGCGATGCAGTTGACAGCTAGTGCGAGTAGGTGAACCTTTATTGACCTAACTACGTTTGTTTCATCTCTCCATCATTCTTCACTCATCGAGAATGCTATCGTTTTGAAAAAAAGGCAGTGACATAATATAGTTGCCAACAATTTCAACTTTCTTCATATGATGTCGATTTATACGCTCACCGTAATTATGGATTTCTCCCCTGCCAATATAAGCTGCATAAAATCCATCTTTCTTAATGTCAGGGATAAGCGCAGGCCCGTAACTATTAATATCAACTTGCGTTTTTTGCATATGTTACACGACAGGCATCTGTGCTGCCAGGTTTGACCAGTTTGTGCCAAAGTGGCTACCTCTAAGGGCCACTTTGGCCCTTAGAGGTAGCCACTTGCGACTAGGCGAGGTCGCACTTGCGACTAGGTGAGGTCGCACTTGCGACTAGGCGAGGTCGCGCGACCAATTGCGACTGGCGACCAGAAAACTACTCAAGACGAACGATGTTCACACTTACAAATGCGACCGACGAGTCGCTAAACCGAAATGTATCACGATATGCCGTTCACGTCTGCTTGAAATGTCATCGCCGCGTAAAATAAGCGTCTGCGTATACGGACGTCCTGTTCCTTCGCATCTGATTGGTTCAGCTGTTCTGCGACTGCGGTTGCGCGACTGAAAAATCGAGCAGTGAACGACTGGCCCGAAATAGTCGCATTTCGAGAAAAGCGACCATTTGCGACTACTGGCGACTGGTCGCTTTGCGACCAACTTGGTCGCGCGACCGGACCTAGTCGCAAGTGTGAATGGGTCTTAAGACTACTTAGCTACGACGATTTCGTTTCAGGTGCTGCTTGCTGTGAAAAGCTTGGGATGCCTCTACGGATATCAATATATACTTGCACGAAATTACGTGGAAAGTTTCATTTAGAATTAGAAACCAATGTGTTTTCGGCTCAGTGGCAGCAACTCATTAGTGGCACTAACAATAAGCATTCAGTAAACTACAATTCATATTCAGGTATTCCGTGATGTTAACATGTAAAAATTGACAGTCACTTAAGCATGCTTATGTGATCTAAGTGCGAAAGCATTATGCCTTCTCTAAAGTATTGGTTACGTCCATGATACATGACGTCATACATTGTCACATGTACTTCCCAACTCTACCATAACAGTCACTTAAGCATGCTTATGTGATCTAAGTGCGAAAGCATTATGCCTTCTCTAAAGTATTGGTTACGTCCATGATACATGACGTCATACATTGTCACATGTACTTCCCAACTCTACCATAATTCCTCTTCCTCTAATTTGTACCAACCTTAATCCATGCACCTCAATCCACCTTGCTCAATTCGTTCCAACCTTAATCCACCTTAATCCACTTTAATTCACTTTCATTCAAGTTACTTCACCTTCATTCACTTGTTCACATTAATTTCGCCTAAGTACTACTAATTAACGTTATTATACCGTTTACTGTATTCTGTATTACTAACCTCATAGAGACGCTGATGACATTACATTGATTTTTGGTACCACTTGTTGCGGACAACGCCGGTTTTTCTGCCTCATGGGACATATTATATATACAGGGTGTCCCAGCTATCATGCAGCGCGATTAAAGAGGAACGGCGTTACGCGAAGCAAACCTAGTGCGTATTGTTTCGAGTACAGTGGAGTAGCCGCCAGTAATTTTTTCGTTTCTGAAATTTAATTAGGTAATTGCAATTAATTTTCTAACTCAAAAAGTCCTGTCCTAATTATCAAAGTGTCAATGAGAAAGTTGTAGAGCAACAACAAAAGCTTCCGATACAGCTTTCTGTTGCTCAATACGGGCTACATAAAAGTGTTTTTCCAAGCGCGAAAGAAGCCCGCGAATACACGCTAAGTGCCTCGAGCGGCCAGTCGCGCGGTAATTCTGTAGTATTTCTGACACTTTACTGTCAACGATTCGATGCTAGTTGCGAAAGCTGCAAAAAGAAATACGAGAATACGGCCAAGATACGTATGTAGAGAAAACTAAGTGGTCGTGAGATCACTTAGTTTGAGGAAAAGCTGCTTGAGGAAAACAAAAATGCTGCAAAGGGATTGCCATCGGGAATGGCGCGCTAGCAATAACTGTTTCCCAATGAGGAAAGTTGCGAATCATTACCGTGGCACAACTGCTGTGCCGGAACTGCGGTCTGGTCGCGTGCAAGTCGACCGGGAGAGCAAATAAGTACAATGAAGATTAATGAAGTCATTCTCGAGTGTTCTTTCGCATTTTTTTTTTTTTTCTTCTTCTATTGTGTTCTCTCTCTCTCTGTATCTTTTTAGCTTACTCCGTGTGTTGCGTCAAAGCGTATCGACCACCATTTGGCCCCGTGTCGCCGAAAATCCGGCGTTGGTGTCGTCTTCGGCGCCCGCGGCCGAGAAAATCATCCCCAACCACGCAGGCCCTCCAAATACATTTAGGTATGCCACACCATTCTATCATTAACGTTGCTCATACCTTGTCTTGCATTCTTGGCAAAGCTATTCCTCGGAAATCTGAGAATGACAATCCACAAATAAATGTCATGAAACAAAACACCCACAGCGCATGCCTTTATTTGTTAAATCTTCTCAGACTGAAAAATTTAAAGTACGAAACAAAAACGGAAACCTGAAAATTATGCATTTTTTGGCGCGGCTGTGCAATATCTCCGGGATCGCCCCACGCAAGAGGCCGCGTTTCTACCAGAAAGCTCGCCTTCGTGCATAGCGTTTGCCGCCAGTGTTTCGAGGTAACCATTACGGTTGCTTAAGCTGCAGTTGGCGGGAAGCGTGAGAAGCAGTCAGGGATCTTTGAATGCTATCGCGTTCCACTCTTCAACGCGAAGCTTAAGCGTCCTCCCAATTTTTTCTTCTTTCTGTGCTCCTTGTTTGGTTGCGGCAGTAACGTTTCGTTTCATGATGGACTTCTATATTTCATCAATAGCTGCCATGCAAGCTGTTTTTACATCTCCTTGTTGTCGCTCCTCCAGCCTTCAGGATTCAACGCCGGCTGTGTTTGAATTGAATTCTGGGTTTTTACGTGCCAAAACCACGATCTGAATACGTGGCGCGTCGTAGTGGGGGACTCCGGATTTATTTTGACCACCAGGGGATCTTTAACGTGCCCCCAATGCACGGGGCACGGGCTTTTTTGCATATCGCTTCCACGGAAATGTGGCCGCCGCGGCCGGGATTTGATCCCGTGACCTCGTGCTTGGCAGCGCAACACCATAGCCGCTATAGGCCACCGCGGCGGGTGCTGGCTGCGTTTTCTTACGTAGCTGAATTCCATTCCTTATGAAATCTACAAGATGACGAGAGAAAGAGAGACTGACTGCGAAGAGAAAACGGCGCTATTTTTGCTGCTCTTTAAGGGGCGCACGTCAAAGAAAGAAAGGCATTGCCTATCACTTGCTACATCAGAACCTTCTCTGCTCTCTCTCTCTCTCTCTCTCTCTCTCTCTCTCTCTCTGCGTGCGTGTCTGCTGGTCTGCGCATGTGCAGCGGCGTGCTTGCGTCCATATGTGTTTGGGCCACCCTGCGAAACGTCTGTCTTCTGCTTCTTTTCCTATTTTATTGCTCGTGCTTTCTTTGTTCCCCCTTCTCATTCTCTGTCTTTATAAAATGTCTTTATTATTACTCTAGCAAAAACAGTAATATTAGCCGACTTGGTACAAAGGAGTATTCCTTTGAAGCTAACACAATGTGCCACGTTTCCTAGTGTCATTACAGAAAGACTGTGATCCGCCCAAAATGAACAGAAGTGCTCACGAACGCTCGCCTGACCTATGTTGTGTAACGTTGGCTACACACTCTGAGTTGCATTCGAAGTTTCGCACTCGAAGGGCGAGACTTCGTTAACGTGACCAATTGATATTAATCACAGAACACGAAACCCAGATTTTTTGCTCACCTTTGCTCCAAACACAACGTGGCAAGAAACACCGTACAAGCAATCGGGAGTTCGCGTCAGACCTAAAGAACACCTTTAATGATAAATATTAGATAGGTCAAAAGAAAGGCAAGTGATACAAAAATAAATACAGAGCAAATTATTTCTACAGTATTTGCACTGTGGAAGTGCTCTTCCTTATTCGTCGAGAGGTTTCGCCGAGAGAAATTTCACCCTCGCTGCAATGAATTACTACCACTCGTTGCAGTAGCCGCCCCAAAGCTGTTCGAATTTTCGTCCTCTGCATTGGTTGTGACAGATGGAAGTTTATCCTCTGAAATAATCTTAGCCGGTATGCGCCATGGTTTTGAATTATCACTATTATGTTGTGTACACAACAATGCAGTTTTTTTTTTTTCTTTTTTTTTTTACCATTCAACAGATAGTGGTTAAGGTTGAGTCAAAGGGTGGACAGGATTGCGCAGCATAGTATCTGATGGCTCGTATGCACAGTCTTAGCGCTCGTGGAATGTGTGCTGCTTCTGCTCACACTTTTAAATGCGTAAGCTTTTCTAAGCTTACCTAACGAGAAAACCGTCCGTCCGTCCCTCCGTCCGTGCCTCGCGTAAGACGATCGCTTTCAAGATAGAGTCCGCAGCGACGAGCGACTTTATCGTTTCAACGCCGCCGAGGCGGGGAAAACACCGCACGCGGTGCTATCAGCACTCCGCACTCTGTGCGCTTCGCAGATCGCTTTCAAGATACGGTCCGCGCCGCCGTGCCAGAGTACGTTTGATCGGTCCGTGCCACCGCCGGAGTCTTTGATCGCGGTTCATAAGGGTTCGATACGGATGGACAAGGCGCTAAAGAGGATAACGTCTTATGATCGGAACGTTATCAGCGCACCTGGCGCCGCCACCTGCAGTAATTTGCTTGCGTCATCAATTCACCTTGCGCCGCCGGCCACACCAGTTCGTGTCGCCACAGCACTGTCGTTTGTAGTGGCCGGATCAAGTGTCATAACCCTGATAACGACACCGGACTGCGTGGAGATGAGCAAGTGGCACAATGCTTACGCATACTTATACCGTTGTTACAACTTCCGGACCAGTTTCTTCGAAAATTTATTTCCCTTCGACTTTATGGTGAGGGACACACGCAGATAGACGTATTACTAACGAGTCGACCACGAAGCATGCTTCGTGGTTACAAACGTATACAGATATCTAACAGGCAACACGAGTCGGCAACTGCAAAAGAGAGAGAGAGAGAGAGAGAGAGAGCAATAAAAGAGAGGAAAGGCAGGGAGGTTAACCAGACGCACGTCAGGTTTGCTACCTTGCACTGGGGGAAGGGGGTATAGGGATGAAAAGAGAGAGAAAGAAAATATCTGCAAAACACATACAAATGTATACTGCGCAAAATCAGCAGTCGATTCAAACTTTATTTTGCTTCCTTCAAAAATTATTCCTCTCTACATACCAAACAACTTCGTGTTGCGAGTATAATTCACTGAGCGCAAAAAAGACTGAGAATCTTGATGCTAAAATTTTCACTCATTAACGCTTAATAGCTGATTATTACAGGCCATGTTTCGGGCACCTATTTCCAGAACCCTCTAAAAAAATTCACCGCCCATGCACCCCGTACAGATGGTAAACCAGCGAAGCTGAAATGTGCGACCCCGGTATGCGCCACACTTGATTTCTTTCTTTCTTTCTTTCTTTCTTTCTTTCTTTCTTTCTTTCTTTCTTTCTTTCTTTCTTTCTTTCTTTCTTTCTTTCTTTCTTTCTTGTCCCTGGCTCATAAGCGCATATCCCTGGCTCATACCCGCATATCCAATGCAGGTATGAGCAACACGTGATTTTCTTATCGTTAATCGTGACCGAACTGACGAGCATGTGATGTTAGTGTCATGACTTATCAGTCATGTTACTCATACCTTCGTACCGTTCCATGCCAATTTTGGTATATATCAACTGATGGGGACGCGAGTTTTCGATAGGTTTTCGATAGGTTTTCGATAAGTTTTCGATAGGTTTATTTCCGCCGGAGGGTTTCTGTGGTCTGACCACGAGTGTTTCAGCCTAGGCATATACAGCTTAGCTGTAAGAACATTTGCGCAATTTGGGGCTAATATTGCCCGCAGCAATAGTGGTCATTTAACTTACGTGTATCGCGTGTGCTCGCGGTGTACGTTCGGGTCACGAGCAGCGTGCTCGTATCAGCGTGACAAAATGCGTTCATGACAGGAAAGTAGCGAACGCAAAGTGTTAAAGAAACAAATTGGGTGCGAGATTGATGGTGATCATTGTTTGGCGTCATGATAAGCCCTGAATGGTCTAAAGATATCTGTCTCTATCATTTTTATCTCACTTCTCCTACCTTCCCCACACAAGGTGAGCGATGTTCAGGGGTCAGCCGCGTGCTAGACAGTTACGGTGCGGTCAGCAGGCTTTTCTCACCTCCATCAATCTCTATCTACCTATATATATCTCTATCTATCTATCTCTCTCTCTCTCTCTCTCTCACACACACACACACACACACACATACTCATGCACTACAGCCAGTATTCACAAAACTTCTCGTACGTAATGAACGAGAAGGACAGCGGTAGGGCTCGAATTTCGTTACTCACAACCCTATGAAGCCAACAGATAATGAAGCCAAGGAAAGCACAGGGGAAGTTATTTGTAGCTCTAACTGAAATCTAGACTCACTCGGTCAGATCTTGTACGCGTACAGAAATACGAAAGAATGTAGACGGGAAAATACCCACCATAGTAGCACAATTGATTGTGCAACGCACGAGTAACGCGGAGATTGTAGACTCGATTGCCCCCGGCGGCGAGTTGTTTTTTCGTCCACTTTCACTGCCCTTTAGCATATTATTTTACAATTCAATTAGAACTACAAATAACTTATCCTTCTCTTTCCTTGGCTTCTTTTTCAGTTAGCTTCTTATGGTTCTCTTATCTAAGAAAATCTCTTGATTTGCCAGCCGTTTGGGAGCCTGACATTTAACATAGCACTCGTCAGGATAGTGAGGCAATCGCTGAAGCGATGGGAAATCGCGGACGGTACCTACGTGAAAGTATTGTGAATATGTGGATTCTGACTTGTGTACCTTTTTTGACACTAGAGTTTCGCAGCTGAGTATACCGCAGCAAGAATGGAACAAAGAAAAGGACAAAGTACAGTGCCTGTCCTGTGTGTCTTTCTTTCTTTCGGTCCCGTTTGAAGTTTGGGCTTTATTTTATTCCATTCATAATGAACCAAATAGCCCAGCAACGCATTTTGATTTTCCGCAGAAGGTTCGGCC
This sequence comes from Dermacentor silvarum, assembly GCF_013339745.2. Taxonomy (NCBI): domain Eukaryota; kingdom Metazoa; phylum Arthropoda; class Arachnida; order Ixodida; family Ixodidae; genus Dermacentor; species Dermacentor silvarum. Next base: position 214,785,546 of record NC_051156.1, on the reverse strand, counting down.
CACCAGTTTCCCGAATGTGTCGTTTGAAACACCGCACTGCTTTGTCTTCTGTGTTAAGCTATTTTTTTCTTGCTGCCGACACCCGTAAGCGAAAATACGCCTCGTTTACGACCGCCCTGCATGAATACATTTAAACAAATCCGTTGTATGAGTGGCGGCACTGTTTCAACTAGAGCTCGTGTCTTAGAATCTGGCCTCTTCGAAACGGGCACCCGAGTTCCTTTTGCATAATGTAAGGAGTGCCGATCAATCTTCAATTGATCGAACGCTGCACCTTAATCTGCTTCCCTCGCATGCAAAGGCAAACAGGAACGCTTTGAACGCTTCTCTTTACACATACTTCCGGCGCCGAGGGAGACGCTATCAATAATAAATGAGTGCTTGATCCGCTCATCCGTGTAATGACATAGCAACGGAAGCGCCTATAATTCCCTCTTCAGCCTTCGCACAGATATTCAGCAAAAAAGGAAAAAAAAATCGCTGAGAGTGGGTTTATACAAGCAAAGCAAAGACGGTTTCGCTCGTGTTTGAACTGCGTACTACCGTGGCACACTTTATAATATACATTCATGCAGCTTCAGCAAAGCTACCAAGGCGTGCCAACATAGTCCCTAATGCGCAACAGAAAGTGAAGCGTATAGTACCGACAAGTTCTTACAGTCACTTGCGCTGCGTGTTGGAGTTGCGGTGAAACAGAAATTTACCGTTTGCATCCTACTTCCTCTGCTTAAACGGTAGTGATTTAATTACACGGGTTAGGTCAGTACGCGTTAGGAGCAAACTGGATTTAAGGGCAGTCACGTTTTTTTTATTATTCAAATGAAAATAAAAGAAAGTGATTTAGTAACCTACAATGGGGACGGCAACTCCATTTCACGTAATAGGAATAATAACAAGGAAAATAATGTATAATCTAAGTATCATCACATGTAGGACCACGTGTGTAGTCCTACAGGGACTCACTGGAACACGAAGACAAAAACCGAGTTCAGGTTGCACGATACACTATACGGAGCCCAGACACACAAGCGCATAATGCGTTCCGAACATATACACAAGGCCACGATGCAGTCCAAGATGAGCAGGCGTGCACATGAAGAAAATGCACAGATGACATAGTATACAAGCACACAGACGCGACAGCCAAAACCGGGCTTCTTCGGACAAGGTACAGATAGATGAGCGTATGAGTCACATCATCATCATCATCATCATCAGCCTATATTAATGTCCACTGCAGGACGAAGGCCTCTCCCTGCGATCTCCAATTACCCCTGTCTTGCGCTAGCTGATTCCAACTTGCACCTGCAAGTTTCCTAACGTCATCACCCCACCTAGTTTTCTGCCGTCCTCGAATGCGCTTCCCTTCTCTTGGCGTCCATTCTGTAACTCTAATAGTCCACCGGTTATCCATACTACGCATTACGCATATGAGTCACATATTAGACCACAAGTACACGTAAACACAAATGAAATGCATGCTAACACAAATAATGGAAGAAGGTTGCGTTTATATAACTTTAACCGAGTGCAGTTAATCGGCCTAAAAAAAGTCGTCGTTTGTATGGTAATTGTATTTGTCACAAAATTCACCATAGGCAATCACAGTTTGCGTTTACGAAATGAAAACACGACGACCCTCGCTAAAAGATACGGGGCTGCGCGCGTCGCATTGAAGAGTTGACGTCCAAAAGGCGTGGTACTTTTTCCGACGCTGAACCAAAGGCCTCAGCCCACACTTCACAGACCTCAGACGCCCCTTAGAGCGCGCTACCATACTACGTAGTGCCAGTGCGTGGCCTAAGATTTCGCTGCCAAATCTTGGAGGCCATTAACTGTCGAACTGAACGGCACAGAAAATTTACATATGAAGAGCCGTATATGGCTCTTCATGTGATTATTTCCTTCCGTTATTCTCGTTTTTCCTACAGCCGAATCATTAGAACGTTTCCTAATTGATAAGGAACGTCGTAACACGTTAAAATGTAAATACGTTTCAAACAAAATCACACGATAAACATCACCACATTTAATGCGCCACCTATACTTTGCAGATGACACTCATATTTTTGCCCGGTCTTATTATTGAATGAAGGAAGTGAGCCTGTGTACCTGAGGTACACAGACGTAAATTTGCAATAAATGTGATAACTCAGCTGAATGCAACTAGTACATATATGACGCAAGCAGAACAGTGAAACACGCTGGTATTTTGTTTGTTCTTTAACAACATATTGCAGTGCGAAGTCACAATTACAAAGAAGATACGCAGACACACGTCACAGGCGCTCTTTGTAAGTGTGCCCTTCGCGCTATACAACATGTCGTTAAGCAAACACCAACTTGCTCAACAACAATCCCTTCTGCACACTGGTATTTTGTTTCGCCTTCGCACAGCGCATACTTTAGTGCGTTTGTGGATGTGTACTCCGCGCAAAACAGCGCTACGCAACTGTCGTTCTTCTGAGTCACTTAATCCCTCCCCAGCTGTTATGTTCCACATCCTGCACGGTTTTAATGAGATAGACTGCACGCGTTACGAAAACACGGTCCTTTCGCAAACGGCTGCTGCGCCAAGGGAAATGGATGAGCAGCTTCGAAAAAGAAGAGAATCAAATCTCGTGAATAAATTAGCGTAAGCCCGGCATCAAAGGGGAGAACGTCGATACGCCTGCTACTCTGTTAATAGCATTAAGGCACCGGCTGTCTTTTACGCCACCATCGCGGTCTTACGACGCAATAACGAACACGGCGGCACGTGGTGGTCTGCACGTGGCACTGAACTCGCGCTGTCGTCAAGCGCTGTGATTGAAAGGTCAGACTCTTCGGGAAGAATAACGTTAGAGTGCATAAAGAGAGAGTGAAGGGAACAAGGAAGCAAAGGTAGGAAGTTTAACTATAATTTAAGTCATACCTTACATTTTGGAAAAGTGAAGCAACCTGCTTTGTCGCGCTTGCTTTGTTAAAAAAAAAAAAAAAGCAAAATGTGCAATTTAACCTTCAAGCTGCATCGCCGGCTATGAGCGACGACGTAGTGTGGGGCTGCGGATTATTTTTCAGGAGCTGTAGTTTGTTAACCTGCACGTAAAGCATCGTACAAGAGGGTCTTTCATTTCAACCCTATTTGAATGCTGCCACCGTGACAAGGGGTCGAGCGCGCGACCTTGTAATAAACCCGCGACTTTCTATAGTCGTAGCTTGGCCTTAGAAAATAGAACAGTTCTTTTCTTTAATGTGCGGCATGGTATAGCTGCGCATGATAAAGAGAGACGAAGATCCAACGCTAAGAGGAACCATGTGTGCTTATCTCGGACACTGCGGTGCTGAAAAAAAATATTTCTATCTTTCGGAAGCATTTCCGCCGCGGTGACTTTCCGGAAGCACATTTGCTGCAGGACTAAACAAGCACTCTTGTCGAGGGCGGGACTTTCGGCACGCGATCCGTGCTGTATGTGTTTGCCCACCTGCTTAGCACAGCACTCGATCGACCACTCAAAGTTTGTGTCAGGACTAAACAGGGAGCTTTATTTCTTTATTTATGCAGTGCAAGGGCGTATTACTCAAGATGGGTCCCTAGATGCACGATCACAAATATTGGAGAAGCCCCCATCCCTACTATTGACACACATCTGTCTGCGCTGAAACGGAGTAGCTGCCCCATCTTTTCCTACCCCCGTCGTGGCCGCATTACATTTGGACAGAGATTCGTCGTAATGGTGAAATGTGCAGTTTTCTTCGCGTCTCTGTGCATGTGACGCAGTGCAGTGATGCTGCAGTAGCAGAGTGATTCGGCAAAGCGTTCAGTTGGGGCTGGTTAATCAATATATCAGAAGGTGCGCCGAACAATTGAACACTCATACACTTGACGGAAGATGACACACAGATCATATTCGGAAATGTTTTTTTTTCTTTAATGCGAAGCATTTCTTGGCGAACATTTGCCACTTTGACAGTATCTACCTATCTATCTATCTATCTATCTATCTATCTATCTATCTATCTATCTATCTATCTATCTATCTATCTATCTATCTTTTTAGCCGCTTACGTTTTGGTGCTCTCGTGGTCGCTTCGTTAACTTGGTATGTACCAAAATTGGCATAGTATCACAAGAGTGCATGACGAACATAAATGATAGGTCGTGACATGAATGTCATGGCATGCGTGTCATGCAGGTCATGAAACAGCCGCCTACATCTTGCTGCTCTCATGGTCGTTTCGTTAACTTGGTAGGCTCCCCTCACACTGCTTCGCATAACATCGATTTCCACAGGGCGTGGGATCTGCCTGTCTTTTCAATTTTACTTTCGAAGCAAAGCACCATCTCTTGGTCACAACACGTAATATAGCCGGCCAAAGCCATGTCTAGAAACCAGAGGGTATTTAAAATAAGTATTAGCAGACTTTAGTCCCTCCTTCAGCTCTGAGCTCATTTATAATGATGACGATGACGACGACGATGATGATGATGATTCGAAATATTGCACGTGCAGTGTGAGATAGGCCAAGAATTTAGTTTTTATCTCAAGCATCAACGTCTTTGCAATGCACTAAACAATTACTTCGTCCGCTTATTTACACTTATGAAGATGCTGTCAATGGTAGATCCTCAGCGATCTTAAGATTTTGGGACGTGCTGAATGAGTCATTCAGCACGTCCGCGTGACGCTCCCCGCGAACGTCACGTGGACAGAAGCGTTCGGCACGCCAGTCGCGTCCTCAGAAAGTATAGCACAGCTTTCCTTCCTCTGTGGGTTTACAAGCGTTGGGGACGGTGTACAGGCCGCATGTTCACGGGCAGCGGACGATCTTGTAGTTGTCCCTACGCGTCGGTGAGGGATCGTCTTTGTAGGTCAAATCGAGGGCAGTGGCACCAATAGGAGGTCGGTATTCTCTGCTTAGGCGCAGGTATTGCACGAAGCACTGTCAGCCATTCCAGCGAGTGAATAAACTCTCGTGAAGGCAACTCAGATGTGCGACTCTCACCTTATCTTCCTGTCTCTTTATATCTGATTTTCCTTTTCACCGTTGTAGGGTGATGATTGCACCATTCTGGTGCACCGTTGTAGGGTGATGATTGACTGCACCATTCTTCTAGTTAACCTCCCCTTTCTTTCTTTCTTTCTTTCTTTCTTTCTTTCTTTCTTTCTTTCTTTCTTTCTTTCTTTCTTTCTTTCCTTTCTTATTTTTTCTGTTTTTCTTTCTGTTTTTCTCACTGGCTCTCAGCTACTGTGGAGCCAGTTTTGTGTGCAGCAAACATGACGAGCTAGTCACGGATTCGCACCACGAATTTGGCTTGCGCAAGGCAATGGTCCTAAATATTCAGTATATCCATTATGCGGCATTCGCGTCCTTCCGGTAAAACAAAACATCCTTCGCACTTGAACAGCGAAAGTTGCAAGTTGGACTACCAAATCGCCTGGCACTCTAGCACTATAGCACTCAAGACGATACACGCATTCTGATGTCCAGTCTTCATTTTCGCACACTTCCATTCCACTTGCTCCACGAGCGCAATTTCGCACTTTTCGCGCGGTTACGCAACGAGGACTTTCGTCCGGAGTAGCGCAGAAGACGAAATAAACACAACTTTTCTTTCGGTAATGGCTGCCACTTTCTGGGTCGGCCATCTCCGACCACTGGGCGCACAATTTCATCGCCGGGGTGCTGTTGCATTATTGAAGCTTTTCCATTCATTTTTTGCTTTCTCTCGTTTTATCTAGCGGCATGGTGGCCATCTCGCCCTGGCAAGTTCCACTCGATTGCTTCATTCTTCCGGTGTGCGGCACACTCACCTAAAGTGGCTACTGGCCAGCGCAGCTGCCCTTCGAAGACGCTGGTGCTCGGTTAAGGTCACCACTGCGAAAAGCCAATTGCACGTCTTCTCCCACTGCCTCGATTCCGAAGCCCCGCGGTCGAATGACTACGCAGTTTCGTCTCGGTCGAATGCGCCGAGGAAATGACCTCCGAGCTGCATGGGAAGGAAGGAGCTGCAGAATCGAAGGTGTAGGCTTGCGAAAGAAGCGAAGGTGTCGGGACAGCCGGGGAAAGGCGAGTTGGAGCTGCTACAGAGGGCGTCCTGGAACGAACCAATTCTCTTGCCCATTTCCTTCTTAGTTGTGCGAGGCAAAGTACCTATCTGCACGACTTTTATGTTTGTTTTCTACGACTCTTATTCGTCAGAGTTATTTGATTGCTACAGGAGCAACTGAAGACCGGTAAAAGTGACCTTCGACCGAAGGTGAACATGATTACGATCGTGATGAGGATGATCGTGATTTGATTCCCGCCGTCCAAGACCTTGAGGGCCCTATAAGAGGTCTGCCAAGTTACAGCTGTCCCATGGCATAAGGCTTACTTAAGTGTAGCATCCTTTTATTTACTATTCTGTGGAATCCCACACTTACCGCTTAAGGCTAATCAATAGACCCTTTGAAAGATGAATATTTCATAAGTATATCGATCCCCGCCAATGCTTCTCTTTGGTTGTTCCAGTCGACGAAGGGGCTAATGCAGAAGAAAATCTAGAACTATTTAGTGCTGCAGACAGGCGATCGACCGGATATATAAATCAGGGGCTTTTCCTGCGAATGTTAAAATGTTCGTTATAGTATTCTATAGCAGAGGGTTTTGACTAAGCACACTATCAGGTTTCAAATTTCAGGTCCATATGATGTTTATGAAACTCGTTTCGCGTGCTAGTTCTTTCACATTTATCTTCTTTCGATCTTTACATGTCTCATCGTTTGCGGAACATGTGTTCTTAATGTTCATTCCTTTATTAATATCGCCTTTTAATTTTTTTTCTTATTACTGCAGCTGCCCTGTGTTCTTTTCTGCCTTTGTAACAATGTTGCTATAGGCATGTTCCTTTTCATTTGTAACTTTACGGTTGTACCGTCTTTTCTTTAAAATGATTAAAAAAGAAACCCCTGAAAGTATTGTAAATAAATAAATAAATAAATAAATAAATAAATAAATAAATAAATAAATAAATAAATAAATAAATAAATAAATAAATAAATAAATAAATAAATGTTCAGCAATAACACTTCCTTTAATTGCCGCGTATAAAGCAGCTCCTTTTTTTCTCCAATAGACATTACAACTTTGGTCCGTAAGCCACAAATGTCTAGTGGGGTTTTATTATTTTATATATTTTTAGTGACTGTAAATATAAATTTTAAAGATACCGTTTACAATCGCAGATGTTTCCCGGAATTTTATCGTTCCCTTTTTTTGTAATTTTCTGAAGTTCATACATGCTCATACTTGATCTGGTTCAAACCTGTCTGACTTATAAACGATGATCTAACCTTTGCGCACAAGAGTGCAGTCCATTCCATTTTAGCAGAGGTTAGAGAAACACGCTTTTGTGGGAAGCTCTGATTAAAGGAAACTAACCTGAGTACTATTTGTGTTCATAAATAGAATTGTAAATGCGAAGAGGCAGTCGCTTACCCAAGATGAACGAGAGCGTAAACTATAGCGTACATTAGGAAACATGAAACTAAAAAGATATTTTTTATTTATGTAAACATATATAAACACCACAAAGGAGGAAAGAGAAGCAGGCTGTGGAAATTGTCTCTTCAAAGGACACCACGCCCAGCCGCTTGCAGAGGAGATAAAGAGAGAGATAGAAGAAGTACTTAAAGATAGGAAAAAGGAAAAGAGTGCACACTAAAACACATCACACCACACGCAAAGTACGGGCATTACAGACGAGACTTCAGTCACATGTTTTAGAAGAATTCCAGCCCAGATTTGTGGGTCACGTACCGATATGAGGCACGGCCTTTCGAAAACAAAAGGGGAATTCGTTAAGCGCGATTCAAGCAATATTAAGTTGCTGGAGCTTGCTCGGTAGCATGCAGCGACAACTGCGAAAAGTTTTGGATTTAAACTTCTCAAGCGTTTCACTGTACTATCCACCAGTAAAATGATGTGAAGACAACGTACAATCGATTCAGCTATTTTATTTTGTAGAATTGCAGAAGTATTTATGATGGAGGGTTAAACTCGGTATAAACTTCGTGCTCTTAATGAAGGAAAAAGAAAATGGTAACGTAGAAAATACTACTTGCTGCCAGAAAACGTCGGAACCCTCAACTTCTGCAATAGAGCAACCACAGTTGGCTTCACTGGTTGTTTCTTATTCGCTACAAGCATGCAGTTGAAGCTTTTACTCCATTGGCTTTATCGACGCGTCCCCTGCAGCACTTCTGATTAAACTCTATTCGTGACGTTCTTCTTTGTGGAATACCTTCGCAGCGCTGAACAACACTGGTGCTGGTGTTCCTTGACACAAAGTATGAACCTGAAAGCGACAGATGTTACGGACACGATAATGAAAGGAAAACAAGGCCTCAAATGAAACTCTTGCGATTCCTCAATCTACAATATTTATACTTCACAATTTTGAGTCTCGGAAGGGGTTAGGAATTCCAGTATAAATAAATGGCCTTCACTATAAAAATGTACTATCCAAAATTCTGTGTGACCTTGAAGCTACACAATATAGAAAACCTAGGATTTCGTTACGCTTCCCATTGCACGCGAGAGGCTTCTTGTGAAACAATAATTATACATAAATAAATAAATAAATAAATAAATAAATAAATAAATAAATAAATAAATAAATAAATAAATAAATAAATAAATAAATAAATAAATAAATAAATAAATAAATATAGACAATCACTTGCTTATATAACGTGCCCAGGAACAACCCCGAGGTCTTATGGTGGATAGTGGGTACATAAACATAAAATAATTAAGTAAAAACAAGAGAATGTAAGCACAAAAAAAAGTGGGGGGGGGGGGGGGTAGATAAACAAAAAAGATAACTAATATGATAAATAAGTTAATATGAGAAAACAAACACAATAAGCAGAAAAAAGGAATTGTGAGACAGGACAGTTAATAATATTAAACTTAATAATAATAATAATAATAATAATAATAATAATAATAATAATAATAATAATAATAATAATAATACATGAAACATCCATGTTTCAGCCAAATTTTAGGGCATGTACCCAAAGTGGCAGAACTTTCATAATTTTTGTTACATAGGTATGATTTCATTAGTGTCACTTCAATTACGCAATTTCAACATGGAGTGAACACTTAGTTAGAACCACCCTTTTATTTACCCCATTCAACACTGTGATTTCTCCTCTTTGTTGACTCCTCGCGGCTCTATAGTTCGGTATAACTTAAGACAGGAGAGACCCCGCCCAGATGACCGAAGCGCGGCAGCTGATTGCCTCCGCTACTAAAGAAATAGTCCTGCTGACGCGACTCGGCCCAGCTCGAAGCACGGGCGGCCATGTTCTCCGTCGGCGGTCTCACCGGCCGTCCGGTTCATGACGTCAGTCTAGAGTGCGTGCCCATTGGTGGATGCTCGTGTGTATCCGCCTTAGAGGGGCAAATGCCGCTGCGTTCTAAAGTTGTAGCCTACTATAGTATAGTACATCATAATCATCATCATCATCCTCGTCGTCGTCGTCATCGTAATCATCATCATCAGCCTATATTTAGGTGCACTGCAGGACAAAGGCTTCTCCCTGCATTCTCCAATTATCCCTGTCTTGGGCTATCTGATTCCAACTTGCAACTGCAGATTTCTTAACTTCATCACCCCACCTAGTTTTCTGCCGTCCTCGACCGCGCTTCCCTTCTCTTGGTTTCCATTCTGTAACTCTAATGACCCACCGGTTATCCATCCTACGCTTTACATGGCCTGCCGAGCTATATATATATTTTTTTCTCTTAGTGTGAATTAGAATATTGCTATCCCCGTTTGCTCTCTGATCACCGCTCTCGCATCACCGTTCGCACACCGCTCTCTTCCAGTCGTGTACTGTAGTACATCATCATCATCAGCCTGTATTTACGTCCACTGCAGGACGAAGGCCTGTGATCTCCAATTACCCCTGTCTTGCGCTAGCTACATACCTCCCTCATGACTCCTACAATTAGTGTAGTACGTTTTCACTCAAATGGCGCTCAGGACCACTGACCGCACCTCATCGAAGTCTACGAGAACGCGCGAATGTGGAGAACATGGCACGCGAATATGGCACGCAACAAACAGTTACTCCGGTATAAAGCAGCTTCCAGCACTTAAAAAAAAAAGAATGTATAGTCCTTTAGAATGTATAGTCACTTTGTTTAAGTGTGTTGTATTGTATTCCATATATATGTTCTTTTTTGTGTAACTATTAGGAATGTAACTCAATTTGCATCTAAATTTGTTGGTTTAAGTGCGGTATTGTATTTGTTTGCTGCGCTTATTGTAGCCGCCATGTAATAATTTCTACCTGTTCTCGTTGACCACCCGCCGTGGTGGCGTAGTCGCGCTTGCGTTGCGCTGCTAATTCCGAGGGCGCGGGGTCGAATGCTGGCATCAGCGGCTGCATTTCGATTGAGCCGAAGTGCGAGAACACCCGTGTTCCGTTCATTGGGTACACGTTAAAGAACACCAGCGGTCAAAAGTATTCCAGAGACCCACCTACGGCGTACCTCCCAATCACATCGTGATTTTGGCACGTAACACTCAGAATTTCATAAACGCTCGTCCACCTGCGTCTCGAAATGCGACAAGTACAGAGGCCTTCGTCAGACTGCATAGTCTTTAGCTTCTACTCCCGCTCGTTAACACAAGCTGGGCAAATACACTGAAAATTAAATGAATAAAAAACAAAAGAACTGGAAAGAGTGTGACCGGTGTCATAAAACCGCCGCAAGCAATCCAGATCTATCAGCCCCCTATTCACTTCTCCGTAATCGATCGCCGCGGCGGCAAAGCGCTGTGCTCTCGCGAACGCCCGCTACACTTTTTCACTTTCCAGTGAGCAGAAAACAAGAAGGAAAACTTGCGCGGCTATGTTCAACATGAAGTCTGGATTAATGAAGCGAAGTGGTTCAACTACAAAAAAAAAAGTGAAGCTTCACTTCAGGCTTACTCCCTAACCCTCTCTCCCTCGCTCTGTTCCTGTCGGGAGGTAACGGTTATTACTGCTGCTCTCCAGCTTGAACTTTATCGTTGTTATTGGTTTTCGCTTCTGAGCGATCATCCTTTGCTTCTCGGTGCTTCGAAATTGTTGTGTTGTTAAATGCGGAACCTGAAGCAGCTTGATTCGAAAAAGGAGAAAGTTCGAGCAGTGCACGGCGGAAGTGCAGCAAAAACAAAAAGTTAATCTCTATCAGCGGCCAATCACCATGGCGTAGGTCTTCTCTACGTTCAAGTTCCTTCGCCCCGAGCGGAACACTGGAGACAAGAATCTAGTTTAGAGGCACAGGGTGGAAAATAATGAAGCGGTTAAGGCGAAAAAAACGAAATTTTCAAACTCCTCTCCTCTCTATAGAGTGCAGGAGAGTCAAGTTTTAATCTCCTTGTCGTGACCCAATTCCCACCAATCGGTCTTCTGCTGTCTTTCTGTTTGTGACGGCGTGGACCATTCTTTTCAACTTTGGTATACTTCGGCGCTGCTCGGATCGTCGCGCTAACTACTTTTTAATCCACCCACCTAGAATAAATATGAAAAAAAAACTTGACCACCTTCCTTTCTTAACATCTCACACAACCGGGCATTTTCTAGACAGTTTCTGACCTTATATTTATTACAACATCATTGTGCACGTTTTAATGGGCACCACAAGTTCGGATGAATGGTCTCCTCCTAGTTTCAGGTTTACTTTTTCTTCACCCTAGTGGTCCAAATGTCGTCTTTGATGGTGGCTTTCCACTTGTTCTTAAACGGATCTGTTTCCTTCCCTGTTACTGATACATCATTCGGACTTTCGTTTTCTAGGTGTTTATATGTTTGCCAGGGAAGAGACTGAAGTCTGTTCTTCATGCGTGTATGTTGGACAGCCACAAAGTATCCTAGTCACAAATGCTACTCGCAAAATCTCTAACACCCATGTCGCACATGGTAGCGGTCGCCATCAGGGGCAATTAGGTGCGCATAGCGCAGGGTGAAAGCTGCAAGTCGTAAATGCACCAAATTCACATGGCAAAGTTTAAGTTTTTTTTTTTTTTTTGTGTGTGCCATGCAAAAGTTCTTTTCGGTCTCCATGCAAAAGCTCCAGGCGCTTGTGATGTCAGCCTGGTCGAACGCCGTGATCATAAGTAAAGTTCCGAATGGCATGGCACGGAGGTGGCATGGAGTTTCTATCGATCAGGTTTGAAAAAAGGAAACAAGGGGCAATATCATGGTGCCTTAATGTAAGTCAAACCTTACCTCAGTGTCGGCAGTTACCAGCAGCCTCTGAAATTTCATTTCGTGGTCCTTCTATACTGTTCGAGGCCCACAAGCTCTGCAACATCGGGGGACAAAATGGAATAGTGCTATCGTGTGAGTGTGCATGCGAATATTTGTGACGCAAACTAGAGTCACAAAGCTCCAACTATATACACCAAAATAAAACTGCTTCCCGGATATAGCTAGTTCGCTACCTGCCGACGTAGACCTATGGTTTAGCTTGAACAACTGTCTATAGCAACTAGTTGCCGGATGGAGAAACCTGCTGTTGTGGCAGATGTGACTAAGCTACGTGTTAACATGTAAACAGTACCACCGCAAGTTATAGATATACGGCATACCGTGAGCCTCAGGCCTGATGATGCCTGTCTAGAAACTCCAAATGCTTAGCATTACGAATCAAGTCCCGACGTTGTCCTAGCTATATACACAGGCGCACAGGTGATAATGACACGCAGATTAGATAGCACGCTCATACAAGTACAAAGGGTGAAACAGCACTTATACGCACAACGCTGTGCCCCGTGCTGGACACTGTGCTAACATTACACCGCACGTACTTTGCAAGCCTGAGTATTGAAAGGTATGAAATGTGAGCGCAGCGCTCCCACCTAAATTATGATGGATCGACCACAGGCCACCTTTGCCCAGAATAGCAAATGCACCGTTCCATCTCTGGCCTTATACACTAGCAGCAAATATCCCCAGTCTTCCCATGGGTGTCACAGTATACAGTACATTTTGTTTTTTCATGTTTTAGCTTGTTGGTCACGTCGGACACCTTTGAACAAACCTGGCATGTGGGCTAAACCCAGGCAAAGAAAGAATTTGAAACTACGCATTCCGAGGTTTTTCCCCCAGCGCTCAAGTATATTTTGAGGATTTTTAAATTCCGTCTTTTCTTTTGGGTGTTCTAAAACAGCGAACCATGCTGCGTTTGATTAAAAAGCTGCACGCCCAAAACAAAAGTAGTCTTCCACGCTCATGTATCAGCTTTCACCATCACTCCCTAAAACTTTCCTTCAACGCGGGAAAAAAGAATCGGGGATGCTTCTCAGGGCGAAAACTTGAGATGTCATGGTACTGCGGGCTTGCAAACACCTACTCAAATAGGAACGGGAAGGAAGGTAGGAACTTCGACTATCAACTGAAAGTTCGCGCAGTGGCCGGAAAAAAAGGAAGACACAACTTATATGCGCGTGCTCAAGGGAAGGCAGCACAAATCCGCCATCATGGACATGTGCAGGAACTCGCAAGAGATAACTGTTTAGGCAAGGTGACTCTACTTTGTGCAAGATAATCGAGGACTGATTTACGCACGTGCTACTGTTATTAATGATGTGTCATGCCTAGATTATAAGGCGCGCTTCACTTTTATGTCTGTACCGAACTATGCTGTCCCCTTTATTTCTAGAGCGCTGAGAGGCTACGCCTCTTTTCCCACTTATCTGCACAAGCCTGCAAACCCTGGCTTCCTCCATCGTTAATTACATGCGCCGTGTCTATACTATGTGCTGGTTTGCCCGGAACCGTCTTTGCTCGCATGAAGTTCAGACCTTGTGCAGTTTTCTTAAGCCATCGACTGGTCATGCTAGAACAATTTGGGTAATTTTGTCTTCGGAATTGCGCCTACAAGTGAGATTAATTCTACAAGGAGTGTTTGAGGGCTTATTGCGAAACTTAAGGAGACGATCAGCACCAAAACCATTTATACGCCGATGGTGCATGATCGCTGACTGCCACGCTGAGCTACATTGGGGGATGAAGTTACGAGCTGTGATATTCCGTACCTTGCAGAAGAATTCCTTTTACAACAAGCGTTGGTGGCTCGCAGCTTTTTAGCCATTCTTAGTGGGTAACCTTATCGAATATTGACGTAACAAACTGCAGTTCACGTTTTGTAACCAACAGCACACTCGCTTTTTAACGACAAAGGCCATTAAAACTTAAAGCTGGCCGACTCTAAGTTTTCCCGTGCACTGAAAAGGATGTGCTTTGGGTTGTCAAAATGATGGCTTGCTCAAAGGAACAATTCTATCATACCGGTGTCACACGGCCACTTTCGATCGCAATCAAGCCCGATCTGAATCGAAATTCTCAACTGCGATCGGGTCGCTCCCGCAGCTTGCGTAAAAGAGCAAATCTCGAGAAATCTCGGTCCCGACCGGATGCAGTAAATATTACACGGGTGTCGTACGGCGCACTTTCGATCGCGATCGAGCCCGATCGGGATCGAAAGTGTGCTGTGCGCCACTCGCATAATATTTCCTTCATCAATCTTAAAATTCCCTGCAATATCGCGAAGATTACATTATTTCCCTTTTGTCCAAAATTGAGTGAGTGAGATAACTTGATTTGGAATCGGGCGATTGGGAGGCCCGGGCCTGGGGCCGCCTATCTATGGGGCACTGGGAGCTATTGCTCCTATACGGCCTCCATGGCTCGCTGTATGGTCCAAAGTTGGTCTTGGAGTTCTTAGCTGAGCAGCGTAGCGTGGCCGACCGTGCACCGCGCTCGCAGATTTTCCGGGGAGACTGTCCAAAATTGTGGCCAAAAATTCTCCCCAAAAAGGAAAAATTCCCTGCAGTGTGTTTAACATTACTGGTTACGAGAGCTCCTTCCATGTCAGAGGAAAGCTTCCTAGTTCTCGAGCACGCTGTCATTTCCGACATAAACACATGAGACAGCGAAGATCAACGTACAGCTACTGCTTCGGAGCCTAATGTATAACAATGCTTACGGCACGCTACTTTACTCAAACACCGTAATTTTCCTGGCAACACATGGACTCTTTCTTTAGGTGCTGCATCAGCATTTATGGCGAGCTGCTTATGTAGCAGTAGAAGTATGGAATTTCGGTTGACGCTATTGACTTTTAATATAACAACACGTTTTTATAACTGAGAGACCCCGAACTGAATTTACGCAGAAGAAATATCGGTTTTTGTTGCTGTACGGCGATAATGAAGGCGCACTCAAAGAGCGACATAAGGGGCCTGCATGCAAGCACTCAGTAGTTGAACGACACCTCCCTAGAAGAATGAGCGCAGCTTCCACTAGTGGTGCAAGGCTGGAGCGAACAGCGGAGCTTGTGATCGACCAAGCTACAGCCAGGGTCGCTATCCCGACAACGCTGGATACGCAAACGCAGACTCTCGCGTTCTCGTTCTCGAAACTCGGGATCTTCGACTCAACGACGCCCCTACTCGGCTGCAGCTTCGGCACGGTATTCCGGATAGGCTCGCCACCGACGCGCAGATTCTCGCTTGGCCACACGACGCGCTTCAAGACGCGGCCTGGCGAAGCGTTGTCATGTCTAGGCGAAATGAGGCACATGTGGTTGCTAGGCGACGCGAAGTGACGTCATGGCTAGACGGAGAACGTGCGCGGTCGTTGCAGCTCGCTGGTGCGGAGCGGCGGCGAAGTGAGGCGCAGCTGCGCCAAGTGGTTGCTAGGCAACGTGCGGTGACGTCATCGCCAGGCGCAGTTTCTAGTCTATGCTATACGGGCCAACCTCCGGCTTAAACAGCTCCGCTGTTTAAAAAAAGACACTGATCACGCACCCTACTTCTGTAACTTACACGCGAGAACATTGCTCGAACCTCGAAAACTTTCAATTTGACGTATGAAAACGCTAACATAAAAAAACTGCCAGCGAACATGGCACCTGGTGTCAAGCCTGTCCAAACCAACACAGTTGAATAGCACGCATCCTGTCCTTTGGTAAAAAGCCTCGTAGGCCTACGGACGCCGGAATCGCCGAATTAACCCTGAAATTGGACCCGCCAGCCGCTTGAATGCTATGCGCCATTTTCGGTGATCAACAATAGCGAAAGCACAACCATCGGAACAAGTCACGTGAAGTGGCAGTCACGGGCGCCACCATGTTTCACGACAAATTTTTTTAGCGCCCACGTATAAGCACGAAAAAAAAAACCAAGGAGCGTGCGGAGTACGTGCATTGAGGGGAACGCTTCTTACAGCGAAGCTGTATTTGCCTAGGTTGAAACACTCCTGGTCCAACCACAGAAACCCTCCGGCGGAAATAAACCTATCGAAAACTTATCGAAAACTCGGGTCTCGTTCACTTGGTATATACCAAAATTTGCATGGAAGGGTACAAATGTATGACTAAGATAACCGATAGGTCATGACATCACTGATATCACATGCACATGCTCGTCAGTTACGTCAAGATTGACGATAATAAAATCGCATGTGGCGCATACCCGTATTGCGATTGCGGTTATGAGCCAGGGACAAGAAAGAAAGAGATCACGTGCTGGTCAGCCGCACATTTCAGCTTCGCTGGTTTACCATCTGTATGGGGTGCATAGGTGGTGATTTTAAGCCAAGCTTACAGGCTCACAGGTGTCCGCGGTGGTAGTGGCGGCGGCGGTGTCACGCTGAAAAGTGGGCCGATCCTGGCGATATGCAGAAAAGGTCCAAGCTCAATGACACATACCAGGGACAAAAAATAAAGAGGAAGAGGGAGAAAGAATGAAAGAAAGAGAGAGAGAGAGATAGGAAGAAAGAGGTAAAAAAGAAAGAGAGCAAGAGAGAGTGAGAAAGAGAGAGAAAGAAATAAGGAGAGAGGGAAAGAAACATAGAGAGGAAGAGAGAGAGAAAAATAAAGAGAGAAAGATAGAGCGAAAAAGAAAGAAAGAAAGAGAAAGAAAGTCACCAAGAAGGTCATGGAAAGGAAGAGAGAGAGAAAGAAAGAAAGAAAGAAATAGAGATAGAGAGAAGTAAAGATAGAGAGAGAGAACGAAAGTCACCACGAAGATCAGAGAGAGAATGGAAGAAAGAGAAAGAAAGAGGGAGGGAGAGAAAGAAGGAGAGAAATATAGAGAGAAAGAGAGAGAGACAGAAAGCGAGAGAAAAAAGAGAAAGAAAGAAAATCACCACGAAGGTCAGATACACACACGACTAGCTACGCTTGCCCATTTTCTCGACAGGAGAAGGGCTGGGGATTTTTTTTAAGCGAAGCATTATAGGCTCACAAGTGTCGGCGGTGGTGGTGATGGTGGTGGCGGCGGCGGTGTCACGCTGAAAAGTGGGCCGATCCTGGCGATAGCGCAGAAAGGGTCCAAGCTGTATGGCACATACCAGGGACAAAAAAAGAAAGACAGAAAGAGAGAGATAAAGAAAGAGAGAAAGAAAGAAAGAGAGAGAGAGAGATGATAAAGAGAGAACGAGAAAGAGAGAAAGAAGGAAAGAGAGAAAGAGGAAGAAAGAAAGCGAGAAAGAAATAAAGAGACAGAAGGAAGGAAAGAGGGAGAGAGACAGATAAAAAAAAATGTCACAGTTTCGCCCTAAGGGCGAAGCGATGAATGCGATAGCAACACAGCAATGTCTTACGAAGTAAGGTGAGCGGCTTTGGTAGCAATATGAATTGTAGTAAACATGAGCTGATTAAGTAAGCAGGTGTGCTGCGGCGCAAGTAGACCGACATGAAGAGAGACTCGATGACCACGAGAAGGCGCGTGTGAAACGGTGGTGTTGATGAGAAGCGCTTCCCGTGGGCAGCGCGTGCGAAGGGACACACCTGTAGCGCTGTACTGCCGACCCGGGCAGCATTGCATGTGTAGCGTGCGTTGGAAAATGTGGCCCGACTATTACTAACTGATTGAACAAGCGTGGTGTGAGCGCGCACAAACAAACATGAATATATCACACTGAATGACTGCAGACAACGACCGTCAAAACGCTGGCAGCGAGCGGATATATACGCCGCAGCAGCGGGCGAAGGTACCGTACGTGCGGTCTATCGCTTCAACGGAAACTGAGCGGCAAATGCGCATAAAGGTCAGAGCCGTGTGGAGATAAGAGACGGTGCGGTCGAACGAACGACGCGCGCGGTTGTTGGCAGCGTAGAAGTGCCCCCCCCCCCCCCCCCCCCCCGCCCCGTTCCTTCCGGCGCTGGGTTCCCGCTTCCTTGCTTGCGCGTGGGAGAGATATGAGACTGTGCGGACGAGCGACGAGCGCGGTTGTTGGCAGAGAAGTGCCCCCCCCCCCCCCCCCCCTGCTCCCTCCGGCGCTGGCTTTCCGCTTCCTTGCTTGCGCGTGGGAGATTGAGTGCGTTCGCTCTCCGTGATAGCGCGCGTCCCCGCACGCTGCCTCTGGGGCATACGGCGCACGGCGAAGATTTTATCTATACGGAACCTCACGGCGACGGCGACGACGACGCCGACGGCAGACATCCGGTTCAAGTGTCCATATAATTGCTATCGCAATAATAGAGAGAAAGAAAAAAGAAAGACGAACAAGGAAAGGAAATCATCACGAAGGTGAGATACACACACGGCTAGCTTCGCTTATCCCCATTTTCTCGACAGGGGAAGGGCTGGTGATTTTGTTTGTTGGTTTTGTTTTGTTTACATACTTAAGATGTTTGCGTTTGGCTTGCTAACACTATTCTGAAGTATGTTGCTCGTATATAGATTTTACAAGAGCTTGTCTAATGAATAGCGGTACAAGATGTTTGGTTCCTGACAGAGCTTCAACTACGCTGCCTTCCGGGCGCGCAGAAGCTATGCGTTTTGCAATGATGCATTGTGCTTGCTTTTTTGCGCTCCTAACGTGAGTAAATCTTTTACTTTCATTCAGACAGAAAGTACGAACATCACAAATGCTGTGCGTAGGAATATAAATACTGCGCCTTCAAAATCATGTGCAAGTTGGTTATGGCTTTCTTTTTTTATAATTTAATATTTTCTAACAAAAAGCTGCCACATTATTTCCCCAACGAGGGATATCTTATGGTCATGCACAATAGACTAAATCACAGAGCAGCTAAAAGCATAAAGATCTTGCTTGCATATATTGAAGTCGTTCAAGTAAACCACGAGTCCACGACGACTTCTACTGAAAGCACAGCGACTAAAACTTGGTGTTTACGAAAATTTACTACAGCATCTCCTCATCTTACTTCCAGTATGAGCTAAACATTTCTTGGACCTTTCATGGCAAGAGATCCTCTAAACCAACCCTACGTCGGTTGCTGAAATCTAGTGAATATAAAATCTACTTAATCTACTTTAACCTGAAATCTACTTAATATAAATACTAAGCACAGTGTATCTCATAAATAGCGCGGCGATGCGTTGAAACGAAAGAGGAAGGTCCACAGCAAAAGGCGCGCGATCGATTTCATGCAGTCAGTGATGAGCCACTTACTCACCTAATTTGCTGAATCAACAAACGGAACCCGCTTAATAGAGTAGAACCAAGTACTAGAAGTAGCAAGTAATATAACCAAGTAAAATAGAAGTACCGCAGAGATCCGCAGTTGGCATAGGCGCTTTGAATATATATATATATATATATATATATTCTCGTTTATCGCTTTCCTTCAGCGACCGTTCATTCGTCATTAAGGGCAGCGATAATACGTTTGCGTTTCGTTCGCAGGGCCTCTGCGAGGCGAAGCAGTGAAAAGCTGAATTTGCTTCGTCAACACAGAGCGGATTAAAACGAAAGGCCAGCCAGCCGTTATCAAAGCTACCCGAACGCGATGCCATGCAAAAAAAAAAAGGGGGGGGGGGGAGAGAGAGAGAGAGAAAAAAAAGAAAAGAAAAAGCGGTTGAGGGGCTAGGGAGTACAAAAAATAAATAGGACACAGTACTTGTCTAGGGAGACTATGTGCATCGAGAAGGAAGGTTTTTGATCTGAGGTGCGTTATTGGAAGTTTCTAAAGTGCAACGCTGGGCCTACATTCCACCGAGCCATTTACTTCGCGGGTCGCGACTAGTTCAAGTGAATGCGATAATTGTAGTCGTTTTTTTAGGAGAATATATTTTGGCATATCATTCATTATGCAGAAAGGTTCAGTGCTTTGTGAACGGGGTAAATCCGTTCAATTGATAAAAAGACATTACGATAGATTTCAAGAACAGAGATGCAAAACCTCTACGGCGTATAAGATTGCTGCTGCGGAGGAGTGAAATAATCTTCTACTGCGCAACAAAGCTTGCGTTATTCTGGCTAATCAAACCTTACAAGCCGCTTTGACACGGTGACTATTGTGTTCTGCCTCTGAACACAATGGCGCGGGCTTGAATCCCGGCCGGTGCAAGCGCGTTCTGATGGGGGCGGAGTGCAGGAACGCTCGTGTAAAATGATGTTGGTGCACGTTAGCGAGCCCCCGGCTACTCTAGGTACCGGTCTACTCTAAAACAAATACAACGCATCCTACGAGTTGGCATCTAAATACTGCGAAGCTTTGCGTGAGTGCATAAAGAGTCGAAACACGAATACGCGCACCCGCACACAAGTTATGCCGAGCCTTTTGTTAAGCGGAGTATCTGACTACTAGCCAGTACGACGGACGCCTTGAACGCATCATCATGTCAGAGGCAGCATGCGCATACGCAATGAGCGTTTCCTTTTGCATTACCATGTAACCGCAGATGCGCGAGTGCGAGCTTTCTGGTTCTTCTTTAACGGTATACCGTTAAGGGCCCCATGTCGCACAAAATGTTGTGTCGGTGTAAGCGTCGGCGTCGGCATCCGGCGTTCGCTGTCGGCGGCGTCGTCCGTTAGAGAAAAATCATCCCGAACCATGCATCCCGAACCACGCATCCCGAACCACGAAGGCCCCCCGCGTGGCGCATAGGCGTTACTGAACTAATTGAATTTCTCAAAGTAAAATGTGTCAGAAAATTCGTAAAGGGCGACTTACAGCCTACAGACATGATAGCGTCGGATTGTAACTTGAATATACGAGCAAACATAATTCTGTTATGCCGAAACTCAAACACAAACCCCTTTTCCCGCTGCCGTTTGAGGTATGTTGTATATGTATATAGTGGGAGCGGCGCGCCCACTCGGTTCCTTGCTAAACCATCCAGGCGGCCCTCGTCTCTTCGCATCCGCAGGAGCAGACGTGGCGCGTGCCGTGCGGGCGAAAGAAACAAAAAGAACCAGAAAGCTCGCCTTCGTGCATAGCGTTCGTCGCCAGTGTTTCCAGGTAAACATTACGGCTACATAAGCTGCGCAAGTTGCCAGAAAGCGTGAGAAGTATAGTCAGGGATCTTTGCTTGCTCTCGGCGTCGCGAAGTGCAAGGGCGATCGCTGCTGCTTCTGCTGCGGCGCTACATGTGGCGCGGATGGAGGTTCCCTGATTGACGACGGCGATTGTGTATTCCGTCTCACGTCGTGGCGACGAGGGATACGGCCTAGCGTCCGTGTAGTATGCATCTGGGTCTCTGAAACAGCGTTTGTGCAACATGCGGGCACGCGCTGCTCTCCTGCCTTGATTGTGGGTGGGGTGCATGTTCTTGGGGATAGGGTCGACTACAATGTTTTCTCTAATTTGTTTAGGGAGCAGTTATGTTTTTTCTTCGCAGCACTGGGGTGTTAGCGGGTACCCTAGCGTTGAAGAAGGTGCCTTCCCTGTTGCGTCTTGTTGAGGCGCTCCCTCTGCGCTATGAGTGTGGCGTTTGCCAGCTCCTCAAAGGTGTTGTATACCCCTAGGGCTACTAACTTCTTTGTGCTTGTGCTTGACGGTATCCCTTCTGCAACTCGAATGGTCCACCAGTTATCCATCCTACGCATTACGTGGCCTGCCCAGCTCCATTTTTTCTCTTAATGTCAACTATAAATATCGGCTATCGCCGTTTTCTCTCTGATCCACACCGCTCTCTTCGTGTCTCTTAATGTTAGGCCTAACATTTTTCGTTCCATCGCTCTTTGTGCGGTCCCTAACTTGTTCTCGAGCTTCTCTTTTAACCTCCAAGTTACTGCCCCATATGTTAGCATCGATAGAATGCAATGATTGTACACTTTTCTTTTCAACGACAGTGGTAAGCTCCCCGTCAGGATTTGGCATTGCCTGCCGTATGCACTCCAACCCAATTTTATTCTGTAATTTCCTTCTCTTGATCAGGGCGCCTGTGAGTAGTTGACCTACATAAACATACTCCTTTACAGACTCTAGAGGCTGGCTGGCGATCCTGAATTCTTGTTCCCTTGCCAGGCTATTGAAGCAGTATACTCAACATAATAGCGGAGTTCGCCCACATACCCGGATCACTGGCTCACTCGTGGAACTCACATTCCTCTCATTCTTCAGGCGTTTGCTCAGTAGGACGATACCTTGTAGGCAACGACAATCTCGGCGCGAACGCTCCAGACTATGGAGTCTCACTTATAATACAATTTCTTGCCTCTCTTCCGTGAACGGGCTTCGCACAGAATCCGCTATTGCACCGGTATTCTTCAAAGGGTCCCCACAGAGTGCAGTCGCCAGGGTACATCATTAAATGCGGATTACGGCACCGTCCCACATCGTATGCGGAAGTTACATCGTATCTCCTGCCGTCGAGGCCTAGTCTAATTCACTGCCACTTTTTTTTTTTCCTGTTCTAAGTTAATGTGAGTTTTCATTATCATTCTTATAAGCACAGCTACTTTTTACGCATGTACGTGCCTGCTAGCTTCTAATCATCAAGTTCTATAATTTTGGTTTTTACTTGACGTTTAGTATTTTCATTTTTCTTTCCTCGCGCATATGCTATCTGCCAATTTGTGTTTCTTTTATTTTTGTTAATATTTTATCTCGATACTTGATACCCAGATGTTCTCGCCTGCTATCTTGTGTGTGCCCGATAGCATTTAAGACACCCCTATACTGTAATTTCTAGGCAACATCATCTGATGTGCTGTCACGATTAAAAACTCAAAAGTAATGTGCGTGTTCTGAAGGTGCGTCATTAATTGAAGCTTAGCCAGGCTTATGTATCTTGCCTGCTGATGCTTTTTAGCCACGTTAGGACTACTACCGACAGCAAGAAAGCAGTCTATTGTCCATGCTCAGTGAAGTTGCCTGAGAACTTTCTTCTTGCATGGTTTAATGTAAAGCAGCTTTAATGACCAGCTCACTGTCGCCCACTAGCGGTTCTTCTAATAACAGTCCCCTTCCCAATTTGCTCACTTCTAGTTTTGCCCTTGGTTTTTATAAGCCCGCCCTAATGAAAACAGATGATCGTAGCTCGACTTCACACCTGCTGCTGTAGGAAAATTGTGCAGACAGCCGAGTAGAAGATCGTAATAGCTTAAATGCAGTTTTCTGTTATCTTGTCTGTCTCGACCTTTAGCCCGTGAATTTACTGCAAAGTGCACGCTCAAGAACTTGAATAATGAAGGAGAGGCTCAAAGGCATAAAAATATATTTATATTTAAAAAATAAGTTCTGAGGTTTTACGTGCCAAAACCACGATCTCATTATGAGGCACGCCGTAGTGGAGGAGTCCGGATTAATTTTGACCACCTGAGTTTCTTTAACGTGGAACCAATGCACGGTACATGGGTATTGTTACATTTCGCCGCCATCGAAATGCGGCCACGAAATGCGGCGGGGAAAGATTTATCGTCATATTGCACTTATGGGTTATGTAATGCATGGTCTGCCTCCGAGACTTTAAGTAAACTACTGTGCGACGTGGTTATTGTATATCATCATCATCAGCGGCATTTTTGTGTCCGCTGCAGGACGTAGGTTCTCCCTGCGATCTCCTGTTTATCACTTCTCATAAGCCTCCCTTTTCCCAGTCCTCATCATAATTACTTATCATTCTTCCTCGTAGAGTTTCCTACTTTCCTGGTGCAAACTAGCAATCCAGGGTATATTAACATGCCTCAGGTAAACCACTATGCTTTTCCTGTAATAAACTTTCTCTATTCTTCTGTTCTGTCGCGTAGTAACGTCTACTCACAACCGTCGCGGTTGCTTAGCGGCTATGGTGTTGGGCTGCTAAGCACGAGGTGGCGGGATCAAATCCCGGCCACGGCTACCACATTTCGATGGGGGCGAACTGCGAAAACACCCGCGTACTTAGATTTACGAGCACGTTAAGGAACCCCAGGTGGTCTAAATGATTCCGGAGTCCCCAACTACGGCGTGCCTCATAATCAGATCGTGGTTTTGGCACGTAAATATTCAATAATTTAATTTTTAACATCTGCTTGCGTTGGTCGTCTCGTCTACAAAACTGTGATCGTGCTCTGTGTGCGCACTTGTACTCTCTGTACCATAGAACGACTCATGTGAACTATGCGTATCAGATAAGGTGGACGAATATCAGCTAAGTAAATGGTTGTTGAAAAAAAAATCAGTAGTTTCGGAAAAAGAAAAGAAAATGCTGCCGATAGACTCGTGTGCAGTAGATACGTGCAAAAAGGTCCGTTGCAATGAAACATCACTGGTTGTTGCGTAAAAAGTAAAACTTCCGCATACTTGAGTGCAAAAAACACTAAATTATACACTAAAAGCAAAAATCACGGGTTAACCTTTAGGCTTCCGCCACGAAATCGAAAAAAAAAGCTTGCAATATCCATTTTGTTTCTGCATTTATTCGAAACGTTTGTCGTTATTTTACTTCTGATAATTTGCGATACTTTGTTTAGCAGATGGAGAGTGACAACCTTACTTTAACGATCGGTTGTTGTAAAATATTACGTTAGTTTCGATATTCGAAATTACCGAATAGTTCATTTTCGAATAAAATACGCATAGTTAGTGCCCAATATTCATTTTTATTCGAGCCTTCGAATATTCGCCCACCCCTAGTATCAAACGTTCACTGCAAATTTTATTTCTCTTTTCTGTTTCGGATAGGACTAAATTTTGCGCATTTGACAATTTAAGTGAATGGTATGTCGTTTTCCCACACTAGGTATAGACGGATAAATTGGTGACCTAATGCTGATTCATGTCCAAGTTACACAAGGTGAGAGAAGCTTCGTGAAGCTGCCTTAAAGCAGCTTTTTCTAACACTTCTTGCTTTCTGTATTCAACAATGAAGAAAACTTCGACTTCTACTTGTTTTGCATGTAATGTTGCTAGTCCACACAAGAAAAGGGTTCACAGGTAAATGGAGGCTTCAAGTGACAAACAGTAGTCGAACAAGTCGATGGAGCCATTGTTCCATTGTTCGACTACTGTCGATCACTCCCTCAGTTACTGTGAATGGAACTTCGCATATGCCCGAGACCGCGTTCATTCTTATTCCTTGTCTTTTGTGATACCAATTTTGAATCCGCCCAGCAACGAGGACTAGTACAACTGAAGGCAACAGCTTCTCTTTTAAATTTACATGAATAAAGACAAATACAATGCGGATTCAAAAACAAAATTTTTTTTCGGATACTGCAACCCATAATAGGGCTATCGAACAACATGCACATACAATGATACGAGTCATAAAAACAGGTACACAACGCTAAAATACAAAGCATTCGGAAGAAAAGATTCGCACTTGAAGAAAAAGTTCTCCAGATCCGGGAAACACGGCGGATTCGGCCGGTCTGAAACAAGAATTCCAGTAACACACAAACGTAGCTATCATACAGTCAGCGAATCCGTTCCGCGCGCTTTCAGCGGCGCTTTTTCAGGAAACCATACCGTCGCAGCTCCCGCGCGACTTCTCCGCTGTGCGCAATCTCCAGAACGAACGCAGTGAAAGCCAACCGAGCGTGACTCGGCCTCGCCGACCCTTTCGCATTTGTTCTTCGCTCGAGTGGCTGCGAACACGCCATCTGGCGAGACGAAGGCTTTCGCGCGGCGCATTTGCGAAGGCCAGTCGAGCGAGCACTCATCTTGGGTTCCTCGGCAGTGCGCGCGTGTTAGAGCGAAAGCTGAGAAAAAAAAATATTGCGCCTGAAACAAATTCTGGCCTCACATTCGCCGTGCCCCTGCATCGTTTACATCAAACTGCTTTCAGCGTAGGAAAGAATTCTCAAAGCAGTGGTCGGCGCACTATTTGTAGCGTTTTCTAAAATATTTCTACTTCCATCGTATTTTTCTTTCTTTCATTCTTTTCTTTTTGAAATGGCGCTTTTTAGCTTTCAGTATAGCCTATAAGAATGAGCATATGTAAGCATATTCAGCGCGGATCTTTGGCCACATCTGAGTTGCAAGGCAATATGGAAAGGTGGAAAAGGAAGTTGGTGCGGTGAGACGCACAAAACAACACTACATGAAAAAAGACAAACGGAATGCATAAAGTTGTGCTATATAAAAAAATGTTCACCTAGCCTATGGTAGAATTTTTAAAAGAGCGACTCTTGTCAGCGCTGGCCGGAATGTATGCAGTCTGCAGAAAATAAATACCCGTGAACGAACGTGGAAAACGTGTAAATGTCTTTCTAGCAACAAAACTCGCCAGTTCAATGAAGCAAATGAAGAAAAGCATATGCCACCTGAATCCACCCCAATCCAAGCCAGTGACATGGTGAGCCACTTGTTTGTTACCACAAGAGAGAGAGAGAAACGGGATGGAAAAGGCAAGGAGGTTAACCCGAAAAGATTCTGGTTTGCTACCCGGCACCGGGGGAAGGGTAAGGGGAAATGAAAGGCGGAAAGAATAGGAGAGAGAAAAACGTGTCACGAAAACAAAATTAAACATAAAAAGAATAAAAAAGAGAGGAGGTTGGAAACATCCGTGCGAACTACAGTCTGTCAGATAGTCCACTAGAACGCAAAAACTTCAAGAGTGCCTTGACTGACTTGTTGTGTTACGACTGCTGCATATGCCGGCGTTCCAGGTTTATCTGCTCCGAAAGCGGCCGGTCGTCAAGACGCCGCAGTGGTCACACGCAGCACTATACGCCCATCCGATGTGGAAAGCAAACGACTTCGTAAATGCGACGCCAAGCCACAATCAGCAAATTCCCGTTGTTTAGGGTCGGGATAGTCCAGGTGGAGGTCGAAGTGGAAGACAGGAGTCTAGTCGATGCAGATGTGTGTGCTGCAAACTAGGTGTGTTCCACAACAAATGTGTGGCATCGTTTGCAAGCGCTCGAAGTTTCGCTGCTGCATCTATTCTCGACAGCGGGATTGCTTCCTGCACGTCGGCTTCATGAGCAGATCGAGCAGTTTCATCGGCACGTTCGTTGCCCATTAGGCCACAGTGGCTATATGGAACCACTGAAGGGTGACGTCGTGTCCTTGCTCGACGAGGCGATGAAGGAGCTCTCGGCTTTCTAGGACTAGTTATTCGTAGGGTCCACGGCGTAAGGCGTTAAGCAAACAACGTAGAGCTGCCTTGGAGTCACTGAAAACACTCAATTTTTGAGGTGGTTCCACACGAATTATGCGAAGTGTGCTACGAAGAGCAGCAAGCCTAAACATAAAAAGAATAAAAAAGAGAGGAGGTTGGAAACATCCGTGCGAACTACAGTCTGTCAGATAGTCCACTAGAACGCAAAAACTTCAAGAGTGCCTTGACTGACTTGTTGTGTTACGACTGCTGCATATGCCGGCGTTCCAGGTTTATCTGCTCCGAAAGCGGCCGGTCGTCAAGACGCCGCAGTGGTCACACGCAGCACTATACGCCCATCCGATGTGGAAAGCAAACGACTTCGTAAATGCGACGCCAAGCCACAATCAGCAAATTCCCGTTGTTTAGGGTCGGGATAGTCCAGGTGGAGGTCGAAGTGGAAGACAGGAGTCTAGTCGATGCAGATGTGTGTGCTGCAAACTAGGTGTGTTCCACAACAATTGTGTGGCATCGTTTGCAAGCGCTCGAAGTTTCGCTGCTGCATCTATTCTCGACAGCGGGATTGCTTCCTGCACGTCGGCTTCATGAGCAGATCGAGCAGTTTCATCGGCACGTTCGTTGCCCATTAGGCCACAGTGGCTATATGGAACCACTGAAGGGTGACGTCGTGTCCTTGCTCGACGAGGCGATGAAGGAGCTCTCGGCTTTCTAGGACTAGTTATTCGTAGGGTCCACGGCGTAAGGCGTTAAGCAAACAACGTAGAGCTGCCTTGGAGTCACTGAAAACACTCAATTTTTGAGGTGGTTCCACACGAATTATGCGAAGTGTGCTACGAAGAGCAGCAAGCTCCGCGGCTGTCGGTGTCGTCGGATGTGATGTCTTGAACTTCGAGGTGGAGGCTTTCGCAGGAAAAAATACTGCTCCTGCAGAACCGTCCGCAGTGGTTGAACCATGTATAGATGGGTATGATCACTGTATTGTTCGTACAGCAAGATCAGCTAAAGCTGCTTGAGAGCTGGTGAAGAGACCTGGGCCTTCGTTCGAATTCCTGGCACTGTCAGTCGAACTTGTGGGTGAGCCAAGCACCAAGGGGAAACAAATAATTTGCTGTGTAACGCTTCAGCTGTGTAACCTGATGGAAGGTATACACAGTAAGGCAGTATGACGTCTCAAGGTGACGTCATACGACGACTGGATCGCACCGCAAGGAGGTGCCCCCAGAAAAATCAACGCTTTGTTTGTCATCACTAAGGACTCAGACATCATTTGTTCCAACTGATCCCCTAGCCCAAATTAGGCCACATCCGATCATTTTAAATAAAGTGTTCAATCAATGAATCAGTCACGATACTTTCAATCGGGGGTACCCGGTAGCGGAGCGAGGGCAGTGTTCTACATTTCCTTGACGGCATATGCATTGCGCGCACGCATGCGCACTGGCGTTACAGCTGAACGTATCTGTGCAATTTCATTTAGGATGCATCCCTGCAAGCGGAGCCGGATCGTAAGAGGTCAAGTAGAGCTATCTATTGCAATTGCAGACGGCCAAATTCGCAGACGAAGCCGGAATAGTTTATGTTCCTGAACACGTGGATGTGGTTTATAAACAAGATCAATTTATTGCGCGCGTTTTAGGCAAGGTTGTGTAAACTTGCGCGCTCTTTTATTCGATAAGCGCGTCTCGTGGACAAAAAAAATGAATTCTCGAAAGACAAACATTTACTGTTTGCTGTCGTCTGCTATGTGCAGCGTCTGCACCGTTATGGTCGAACGTGGGCGACGATTCGTTGACTTGCTTCTGCGAAAGCAATAGAGCGCCGTACGTTAGCTGCTTCGTGTGTTTTCTGCAAGCTTCGGCAAAACTTGGAAAAGCAGCCAACAAAGCACTTACAGAAAGAACAATCGGCTGACGCTAAAGCGTTAAGGCAGTGCAACTGCAGCTGTTTACGCAGGATAGCTAAACAAATTATATTACTCTCTTTTTCTTTTCAGAAATGCTCTCGACTCCGTCGTATTGGTGGAAAACAATTACGTTACATCAACTCCTCAGAATTATATTAGAGAATCGGATATATTTACCTCCCTCTGCGGCTCATGACGTCCGATGAGGTGCGATCATCTATGCTAGCTGACACAAAACGGTGGTGCCAGGCGTACGAGAGAAAACATTGAGATAATCACCCATGCGAATTCAACCAGGGGTGTTTCGCGTTCCACTTTGTTTGAATCCCGCGCACGGCCTGTCTTGCCGGTTTCGTTCTTCATGGGAAGCCAGCAGGTGCCTCGCGTGAGGCGTTCTAATCGCCCGGCTCATGGAAACGTAAGGTCTAGTGTGAGCCAACGGTACAGGTACAGACCACATTATATTCAACGGTTTAATTATTGATGAGTACCATTTCAGCCGTTGCAAAGACATGGGTGTTACAAGGAACTTGTTAAACGCGCAAAAGCGCTTACATACTTAATGGTGTCATTTTGTTTATGTGGAGAAGAACCAAACGCAGCCAAACCCGTGAGTTAAGAAACTACCTCTTTATTTGGCGAACTTGTATACACAGAAATACCAGCAACACCAAAAAAAAAAAAAAACGATCGCGGCGAGCATAGCCATCAGTCGTCGAATCTTATCTCACGGCTGAAGTCACGGTCAAGATATACACACGTGTCAAGATATAGCCGGCTACAAAATCTTACCGGGACAAGGGACTCACGAAAAAAAAAATGAATTCTCACGAATATTTCGCACAGCGTCTCAGTCGGTTGCAGTTTTTACGACCTACACAATGATTCAATAAATTAGAAGCGCCACGCCCTAACGGAACATTATTTATTGTGAGGCGAGTAAATTAATAAAAAAAAAATTTGTGCCATTCCATTCTGTGAAGATGGGTGACCAGCAAAGCTGTGTATGTGGTGATTAACGGTTGCTCCGGTGAAACGTTCCGAGTTCACGGGATCGAGGCCACATGGACGGTTCGCATTTCTTTCCGCCTCGCGGTGCTGCGGGCAGCACGCTTACGCTTTGCGTCCGCGGCCGTTCATCGTCGGTGGTCTCCTTCCGCCGCCGCCGCGCCCATTCCCTTTTCTGTTCACGCCGTCATTCTTGGTAGGCACGCTGTTCTTCTTCAGACCGTACAACACTCGGCCTACCCATTTCACAGTCAAAGCAGGGGTGTTATGCAGGATGCGCCGAGTTTGGCGAAATTCGGGATCTTCATGAGCTCTGGCTTACGCCCCAAGATGAAATAACTAATGGTAACAAGACAAAAGTTGGTGCGTCGGCACGCCTCCAGTTTCATTGGTTTATCTTGATTCACTCTGGGTGGCTATCATACCTTGGGTGTTGCCTTATGGGCGGTCGACACACTGGGGCTCACGTGATCATACCGTCGGTGCATGGTCGTGCCTTCTTTCGCCGGCTTGGCTATCGCTGGCGGACTGTCGCTGGCTTGGCTGTGATGGCTGTGATCTTGTGATCTCACAGCTTGGCTGTGATCTTCTCAGGCTGTGATGGCCCCAAAACATGGTTCATTGTCTGCATTGTGGTGATGTAGCGCACAGCAAATAATCATCGGCACGCCACTGTAGCTGCTTGCAAGGCGTCGATGTGCCGTGGTGGACGACGATGCTGAGCAGTGTGTAGTGTTTTCCAACGACAGCGTATCACAGCTGTCGTTTGAGATCGCTGCTCTGTCATCGGTGATGTATCGGAGCCGCAGTGTCGCAAACACGGTAAGCATCTAGAAACGCTCGCTTTTCTAGACCCAATGCGATGGCATTTCTTCATCAGAAGCACGGCACACTAGACAGATGCCACACATTTTCGCGTTCGAAGTCTAATTTCCTAACTGCACACAAGAGCTCTCACCGCCAAAATGCGATTGCTGCGCTATCCTTAAGATATCCATCTGCGATCGCTGTTAGCTCAACAGCAGAAGCAATCAGCAAGCACATTGGAGTGCACAACACACTCAAATTCTGCGTACATGCGCACGGAGACACCTTCACTGCATGGGCAAGCGATGACAAGCGATGAATTGTGTCGCTGGGCAGCACGCTCTTCTTCGCAATGCATCGCAGAGGTTTCACGCACGTGTATACACTGGTACATTTTCACTGTGCTGCGTCACTACAGAGCTTAGTATATCGCTCAGCCATTATGCAGCGACACCCGTTGCTCCAGTCTCTATGGCTAGAGTGTCGTTTTTCGTTGGTAAAGCGGCGGCCATAATAGCCCCAGTGAAGCACCCGCCGTGAACAGCCAGGACCGCAGCGCTGCGTTGCCATTCCCCTAATAGACAGGGAATGGAAAGATCATTGTCATGACTGACTTTATCAATGATAGCACTGCAGTCCTCTCTGGCGACTGCTCATCCGTATGAACTCCATCGTGCGTGCGACCCTCTACAATACCCGCCGAGGTGGCTCAGTCAGCTAAGGCGTTACGCTGCTGAGCACGAGGTCGCGGGATCGAATCCCAGGCCCCGGCAGTCCGCATTTCGATGGAGGCGAAATGCAAAAACGCCCGTGTGCTTGCTGTTGTAGTGCACGTTAAAGAACCCCAGGTGGTCAAAATTATTCCGGAGCCCTCCACTACGGCGTGCCTCATAATCAGAACTGGTTTTGGCACGTAAAACCCCAGAAAGAAGCGACCCTCTAGAATGAATCCGCTTGTAAGCTTTCGCCTTACTGTCGCCACTCGTGGCAAAAAGTGCAAAATTTAATAATTCGCTCGATCTCGCTTTGTCATCACAAATTTATAGCATTCGAAACGAAAAACCGATACCTTAAGAAATAAAATGTTCGTTATTTTATTGGTTGTATTTGAAAGTATTCGATTGAGGGAAAGTGTAGGTGCAAGAATCCACCGCATGCTCCCTGTTCGGGTATGGTGGCTAGAAGGGGGTCCACCATATAGCTCGGGGTCGACGGAGGATAGAAAGATGACGTCCGAAAGAGGAGGCACGCCCTTGACGCGCCCGAGAAAGGCGTGGCAAGCGGCTCACGGCAAGTGTGAAGATTGACAGCGGGACAGTGACGGTATTGCTAAATTGCGGTACTACGTTGATAACAATACGCGGCGCGGGCGCGTTCTGTTGCGCAGTCTTCTGTGCTTGAAGCGAGGAAGCACTGTGCCGCGCAGGGTGAGCTCATGTTGTCATACGCGGTGTTATCTCGATGTATATTTTTGCATGCTGTTTTTGCACGTTCCTTGCTATCTCCGTTCACTAACTGCCATCGAGCAGACTCGGGTAAAACTCGTGCGAACGAGAAACTCGGCGCATCCTGCATAGCACCCCAGAACTTAGGAAAGGAGCCTACGTAGTGCATGACGTCAGGAGACAGAGGACACTCAGATTGGTAGGCACTAGTTTGAATACGCGCGATGGCGTACACGTGTATGGTGCGAACGTAGACATGGACGACGCGGGTCAAAGTGTAGTATATGTTCTTATCAACTTTATATCTGATACGGGTTGTATTTTTACCTAAGATATTAAACGTATTATTGCAAGTTGGCGAAGTGCTTGAAGCCTGCTTCACCTCTGCCGCGGGTCGGCCCGGTATTGCACTATCTTCGGTATCGGGCGCCGTTTTTGGTCTACTGACATCGATCCGCTGGAAACTAGCCATATAGAGCTTCGATGTAAAATAAAAGCCTCAGCCCGCACCATATAAATATAGCACGCAAATACCAATTACGAGATAAAAGAATTGGGACTAGCCAAATAGAATTTAGAATAGAAAAAAAGTATGTGTACCATCACCATCATCCCTAACGGAACAGGAATTTATATTTGTTGTGAAATCCCTGTCCTTCAAACCTTTAAAAGCCTAGTCCGTAATTATATTAAACGAGTGCAGATGCACCGCCAGCATAAACCACGGCTGTAAGAACTGTTTATCCCATGTTTACGCTTTCTCCTCATTTCGTTTCTTCCTTTTGTTTTTGGTTCTGTAGTTCAGCTGCAGCATTTCGGAAATCGCGACCTAAGTCGCAGCGAAAGAATTCTCGTCGCAGGAGTCGCAGACAACTTCAAAGGCGCGCCGCCCGCAGCGTGCAAGCTTGTTCTTTTTTGCCTGTCAGACTTCGACGACCGCAAGCGGGTGAGCCGTCGTGAAATCCATACTGCAACCCGCGCGTCCAACAACCCCGAAAAACGAAGAATTCAAAGCGACAGAGCGCCCAGCAGAAGCTCCGTCGAGGTGACGAAATTTCCCGAAGCCCGACATGCGCGCTGGTGCGCGAGTAATCTTCTGCGCATTCCTTCGGCGTGTAGCGACGCCTCTAGTCGGCAGGAAGCGCCTGTACGATGTCACGCCAGGAATGCGCGAGTTGCAGCGTGCGTCGAAGTCGCAGTACTTCAAGACGTTCAAGACGCAAACTATGTCACGATCGAAGTTATGCAGCTAAGACGTAGGGGACAGCTAAAAAGCCGCACAGCGTATACGAGCGAACGATGGTGGGCGCCCTCACTGTTTCAGCCGCAACTTTCTCAACAAGACAATCGCTGGCAAGCCAGACGACGCAAACTTTATCTTGCCCACTTTTCTTTTTAATTCGAAGCATTTTCTGCCTCATTCCACGCACTTTGTGAAATTTTGGGGCTTTGCGTGCCAAAACCACGATCTGATTATGAGGCACGCCGTAGTGGGGGACTCCGGAATAATTTGCACCACCTCGGGTTCTTTAACGTGCACCTAAATCTAAGTAAACGGCTGTTTTCGCATTTCGCCCCCACCTAAATGCGGCCGCCGTGGACGGGATTTGGTCCCGCGACCTAGTGCTTAGCAGCCCCACACCATAGTCACCATATAAGGCATGCACGTGCTGCTTATTGACGTCCCCCGAAGAGGACAACAAATGCACTGTTGGCCTTTGTGAACACGACAGCTTTACTGATGTAAACATACAAACCCACGTAGGCATATGCGCCCTTGAACTTTTCTTCTAATGTACAGCCTCCCGCATTTTTAGATATATCACGCGAGAACATCATAATATGGCCGTACGTCGTCCTGAAGGGAACATCGCATTAGACTACTTTTGCACACAATAGTGCTTAGTGTACTTGATAGTAGTACTGCCGGTCTCGCTGATTATAGCCGCCTTTTTTTTTCCTTCTTTTTTTTTTTGAAAGTTCGCCCAACTGAATAAACTATTAAATATATAAATGTAGGCCGGTTTCGGCGATGAACATCAATAGTGCTGGATGGTTGTTTCCATAGAGCCAAGAATCATAGTCCGGTGGTCTCGTGGGATGAAGGCCCACTGCTTGCAGCTTAAAGGCGCTAAAATAACGCGTGATGGACGCTCGCGCGATATAGCTAGAAATACCGGAGACTGTATGTACACTACCCAAAGCTTCAATAAGGAAGAAGGGCTCTTGGACTATTGCTGTATGACTTTACGGTAATGTAAAATCTGAGAACTGTGACGGCACTCGTTATTGACGCGATATTTGAAGGCGTTCTGACATTTCGAAATTGGTACAAAGTTGCATGGTTTCATTCGATGTGGCGTGCTTTTGTAAGATTACATTCCTTTAGTGTGTATCAGTTTCGTGTTGTAATATACATCTCCTAACCTGAAATGTTGCATGGATTTGTTGAACAAAGCGCTAAAAATGCATCCGGTCCTTTTGTTACAGACCATTTCTTCCTCACGCATTTATTTCCATTCTGACGCCTGCCTCGGGGATTACATTTTACTGTGCATTCTATTTGCATTATTCAACATCCTGCCTTCTACACACGGTCCCGTGCTCATTCACTTGTGTTCATAAATGAAAACTACTTTGCATTTGGCGATGATCAAAAGAACCCTGGGTTTCGGAGCGCGCTTTCATGCGGCGAACTCTTCCCGGGCGATGTCTTTTCATATTCGCAAAAATATTGCCGTTTCCTGAAGAACCTGGAGCAATGCCCTGGTGGTGCAAGCTTCCCCCGAGAACTTTGTTCTGTTCGTATATTCGTTGCCGTCACTTTCTAGATGTGCAATCACTCTTTTCAAACCTGCTTCAGTGATTCTCCCGGCCCTGAGGCCATTTACTGCCACAACAGCAGGCTCTCACAGTGAACAGCGCCATCCGCTCCGAGAATAACGATTCATGCAGCGCCGTTCTCATCCGCTACAGTATTGTGTCGTGGGGCCTCCGAAACACACGCAAGGACGCCACCATTCTCAGAGCCTGCGTCACACGCAGAAAAACCCATACACAAATGGCCAAGTTCGAAAACTACGGAAACTCCCAGTGTGTGTGTGTGTGCGTGCGTGCGTGCGTGCGTGCGTGCGTGCGTGCGTGCGTGCGTGTGTAAAACTGCATTATCGCGCGTTCGTCGCGCTTGGCCATTTGTGTAGGGCTTTGTGCATGACGAAGACTGAAAAAACTGCAACTTATGTACGAGAAAGAGAGACAGATCTTTATTGAAATACAGATAATTTTCCCGCGTATATGTAGACGCATACATGCAAGTCAGCACAGAAAACGCGATCGGGGACAGAAAGAAGAGGAAGAGGACATCGTTTACCTGAATTTTGAGTGAGTGATGTGGCAATACTTGTAGTATAAAGTTCTCTGTTCTCTTTGTCATGTAATAAAATAAGGTGGCGCGATAACGCGGTGGTTCACGCTCCGGCTATCAATATTCTTGGGTGGTTGTCTTCTTTCACTTTTTCCCATTGTGCTTCCGAATGTTCCAACTCCTTCTTTTCCCCCACTCCAGCCGTCTCCTCCCCTCTCCATTGTTTTTTCTTTCTTTTTTTTATAGCAGCACTACGCTTGTCAGCAACACCGATGCTTGACTCTTTCAAGGGGCTCGAGAAAGCAGGGGCAAGAACTATCGAGTTCTTGCATATTTCCGCAGCGGCATGAATTTTGTACCTGGCGGTGGGTAAAGTTTTGGTTTTCCACCATATTGTGAGTGAGAGGCTGAGGACGGGAACTTGGCCTGGCAGCGTCACCGAAAGGATGACCATACATAATCACATCATCATCATCATCATCATCATCATCTTCATCATCATCATCATCATCATCATCATCATCTCCATGCAGACGAAGCCTATATGTGCGTTTATGTCCACTTGCGCCTGAAATTCGTAGCCTCACCCATCTGGTTTTCTGCCGACTCGACTGCGCCCTTCTTGGTATAACGTATAGCAAAAGCGAATTCAAAGCTTTAAATGCTGTCATAAAAAGAAAGAAAGAAAGAAGAAAGAAAGAAAGAAAGAAAGAAAAAGAAAGAAAGAAAGAAAGAAAGAAAGAAAGAAAGAAAGAAAGAAGAAGAAAGAAAGAAAGAAAAAGAAGGCGGCTTAACTGCTGATCGTGATTTTTAACTCTTACCAGCGCCTTTATTTAATGCCTATTGTTAGAAGAAAATGCAGGTATTAGTTAACTTATTGGCACTATAACAGTGAGACATTACTGTTATATGTAAACGTGAGAAGAGCTAAACATTTCGTGCGTTTGACATGAAAGCAGCAATCGGTAAATATTTCAGGCTGCTGTGTGTAAGACACACTTTTCACTCAGTACCGTTCTGAAAGTATGTAAGACTAGTGCGATATGCTTCGCGTCAGTTATGCAGAGCAGGACTTATCTGCAGTAGGTTATTCCAAGCGCGTCATTCTGGAAGGCCAGGAAAGAAAAAATGGAAATAAACAGTGCATAGAATTTATTAACTCTAATATTTAACACCGGGCCCATCCTGAGGGCCTCAAATCCTCGTCGATGTAACGCTTTCTTTTACACCCATACAAAAGCGCGCACTCTTTCAAGACAAAGTTTCGAAAGTAATCGCTCGCACAGCTCAAGAAAAAAGTTCGCAAATATGCGTGAGGTCCGTCGCCGTGCGGGAAACAAAGTTGCCTTTGTAGCCTTAACTTCTTAGCTCATCGTAGCGGAAACTGTTCGTTTCAGCACAAAATCCTAATTACACATAAAAGTCTGTTATCAATTCCTTTAGTCGTCTTGTGTTTAACGTGGGAACGAAAAGATGGCGGACAATTTTAGAAAGGTGTAATGAGCTGTCTTTCATGGCTTATCTAGTCAGCAGAAAGGCGCTTTGTCAAAGTTTCGCATAGAAGCTTTAATTGTTTATTCGCGCTATGTTCTATTCAACGGTACT
Organism: Dermacentor silvarum; assembly: GCF_013339745.2. Taxonomy (NCBI): domain Eukaryota; kingdom Metazoa; phylum Arthropoda; class Arachnida; order Ixodida; family Ixodidae; genus Dermacentor; species Dermacentor silvarum. The sequence goes on along the minus strand of NC_051156.1, from coordinate 214,748,134 downwards.
GCCACCGCTACTGCCATCAATCTCAATCTAGTTAACTAACGAAAATACTGTTTTCACGAACTACAGGCGCTATCTCAGTTTCCAAGGAGAACTTGCAGATAGACATCGCCCATTGATAAGCGTTGCTGAAAATTAGGTGTCGTTGTATATAAAGGAAGTACATATAGTATAGAATCAACAGAGAAAGGACAACACGAATGTTTTCTTTCTCCCTGCCTAAAGTAGGACGACAATCTTCCTATCTCTATCGTATGACGTCATGGGTCCACACACCTTTCGTTTTCTTGTCGAGCACCCTAGATGCGCTAACGCTTGCGTATTATATTATTATCTCTGCCCTACGTATGTTTCATTGAATTAGTGTTCCAGGAACATACAAGAAGTCATATATTAAAAAAAATTATGCACTTCATGTTTAGACGTCTTTTCTGTCATTAACCTCAAGGAAACTATATCATATATGCGGCATTCCTCTTTCCGTTAGAAGGACGCGACCTTTTCTTTAACACCAAGAAAGCAAATGCAGCATAGTTTGGGGAATTCGCAACAGTTTTCTTTCAAAGCGCTGTCAACGCCAGCCGGGAGGGCCTCCGTTCGCAATTACTCTGTCACTCTGTTCTACTGATTTTTAAAGAACGCTATTTAAGCGAACCTTTATAGACTCACTTGTGTCGTGGTCGGTGTGCACGTACGCGGTATCATCATCAGCATTGGCTCGAGCGTCGTCGTCTTCTTCCGCAACTACCTCGTTGGCGCGCCCCTCGGATTGCGCTCGCGCTCGTGCTCGGCACGCGCTTGTGCCTCTGCTCCAGCGTTCGTCGGCGTCGTCGTCTTCCACAGCTAACTGCGTGGCCGCTAATGATTCCAACGTAGCATTCCACTTCTCTTCTGTCGTCGTAACGGGGAGGCCGCATTTACGGGGGTATGAGCCATTGCTTAAGGGGGTATGAGCCTTTCATTGTCCTACGTGAAGGACAGATTTAATTTTGAGCACACTCCTTCAATTTTGAAGCAATTTAATTTTGAAGAATCACAAGCGGCAATGGCGGGCGAGTGCTGCTGACCACGCCACCGAGCAAACTCGAGACATCGAACGCAAGCGACAACAGCGACGAGCAGAGAATCGCACAACGCAACGGAAGGAAAAGTTGCACGAAAGGGAAGGAAAAGTAGAAGGAAAGGGAAGGACAATTAGTACGTCAGGTACACACAGAAGCTTCGTTTACCCCCATTTTTTGACAAGAGAAGGGCTGGTGATTTTTCTTCTTTTTTTTCACTTCAGTTTCTTCACACCTTGCAATTCTAAACTTGTAGTCCTTTTATATACCTCTCCATGTTTTGAGGCAACAACAATAACAACATATACCTCTCGTGAATCCCGATAGTTCCTGGTCTTTCTCGCTTTTTTTTTATTTCAACGCTTCGTAAGAAAGCGTACGTTTCTGGCGTTTGCGATTAAGTCATACGTCGTAGCAAAAGTCATTTGCATCTATTTCATATGTGAGTTCATATGAGGGCTCCAACAAAGGTCTATAAAAACGCTCTCACTGTAATAAATTAAAAATGTTTCTCAAGAAAAGGCCTACTGTTTATGTCCCTATTGACAGTTGAATTATAGTTAACATTCATATTTACTTTATTCTTGTGTACTAATCACGCAATATCTTTGTTTGAAGACTAGGGGGCATTTTTTGTTCTTGCATTCAGCAAAAGCCCTGTGGCTGAGCTAATTGTAGTTTTTTTTTTTTTCAATTCACAGGCACATGATAAAGTTAAAAAGCGATGCAGACACTATATGTACCTAATTAGCACATAACTAATAGCCTTTTGCGTCTCTTACAAATCGAAAGCATCAGAACAGAAACTAATATGTTTCGCCAGCCTTCGCGTCGCAGGGCTCCTATTTTATTTGTAGTATGACACAATTTTCCCGTTAGTCGAAAGACCTTGAATTCCATGCACAATAATAAACAAGAACTACGCCTGTAGTGTGTTCTGAACTCCAGCACTTCCTGCATCGGCGTGTTAACTACATTTACTCTGAATCCTATTCCCTTTATAGCCCCCGGAATTCTAACGATATTAGAAAAGAGCGACGTCTTGTGAGCAAACTGCATCTTACATAAACCACTCCTTTCACTTCCCGCAGTCAGAGCCGGATTTACAATGGCCTTGTTTGGTTGAACAATAACTGTTACATTTTAATCTCGCGTCATTCCTCACTACGTAGCAGCACAAGGCAACACTAACACCGTCAGATGTCGCTAAACCGAACAATAGTTTTAAAAAAACACTATAGTTTAAACGACTTGACAGCCTATTGGTTACATTTAATACCCATGCATTGTTCTGTGCTCTTAATAAAGTGAATATAGCACAAATTACTTCTTGCAAATTACCAAAGTGTATTTTCAAAGCTTAGTCTGTTTGTGCTGAGCAACGACATTTCCCTTTCTCTTAAATGCGGACCATTTCATGAGGCTTCCTGCACTCGCCGAGTGCTGGCACCACTGCACACAGTGTAAGCTGTCTTCTCACCCGTAAGCACGTTTGTTTTTATGTGATCTATGTTTTCACGCTTGCTGGGTTGCGACAGTGCTGTCCCGACTAATTGGGGTCACCCTTTCTGACTGTTTGACAGCGTTCGCGTCCACGCAACCACTGTGCTGAAAAAGCTCCGTTAACGAGGAACTTCCCTTAGCTTATTACCGCGCCACGAACATACCAGGCGCGGTAGCTGTGCCACCAACCGGGTGCAAGCGCGTCGGTGCAATCGGGGGTAAGCCAAGCTTGAACCGCAGCTGAAGCAACAGCCGTGCGTGCGTGCGCGCGTGTGCGTGTGTGTCGCCTGTACAGGTGACTTCTCTGCGGTTATCTCGTTACTGTGGCAAAGCCGAATCACTTCCCGCACTCTCAGTTACCGTATTTGCAGGATTCTAACGGTCACCTTATTAACACGAAAGTGTTTTATGCCGGGGTCCACCAAGACTTCACTGACGTATTTCCATCACGGAAATACGTCATAGAACATAATACAAAGAAAGAAACCAGAAGAAAAAGTTCCACAAACATGCAAAATTTGGAAATCGAACCCACGACCTCTCGGTCCGCGACGATAGATCGCCGAGCGTTTAACCCATTGCGCCACAAACGCATTTGCAGAGAGCTACACAGACGCGCCTTATATATCTAACACTCCTCCGTGTACCCGCGCTCTTGCTCGGGGCGGTGCCGCCGCCTACGAGCAGAAAAGAGAAGTACTGCATTATGACACTAACGCGCACCGACAGTGAACGCTTCGGTGGTCTCAGCTCTACGACGCCTCGATGCCAGCATTCGAAGGGACGCTGGCATCAAGAAGCACTACCAACGGCACCTAGGTGGCGTTCACCGTACTCAGCACAGCGGAGCGTGGCCTCCGCAATTAGCTCTGAAAATGTTTCTGAAGTTGATCGAACGGGTCACTTTTTTGAATAAAAGGTGCGTTCAAATTTACATGCGCGTTACAATCATAACTAATTCTACTGAAAATTAAAAAATGAAACCGATTCTTACTAAAAAAGAAAGCTCAATGCAAGGTAGCTAGCCACACTGCCATCGAACGAGTCGTCTGAAGGAAGCGACGCTCGGAGACATCGCAAGGTGGCTTCATGGTGCGTGGAATGCCCTCCCGCAGACGATGGTTGCGCGAGCCTTCGAGTGCGGCATTTTTAATGCATGAAATGAAACTGAAGAATTGTTTCTGCTGGTCGGTAGACAGCGAAAAAAAGGTCGAAAAAGAGAGAAAAAAGCAGCCTTTCTATCACCTGCTGCCTTGGAACTACCGGAGTTCCATGGCTTTCAGAATGACCCCTTTCTGTGGATGCAAGCAGCCAACGCGCTCGGCGCACGCCATGCTTGGCCCGACAACACGATATGTCGGGTTGCAGCGGGGCGACTTCGAGGTGCCACCAAGGCATGGTAAAACTACGAAGGCATTAAACGGCGTTGCTGGCCTGACTTGAAGGCAGCATCCGTTCAGAGTAACGAGGAGAAGACGAGGACGAAGCAGAGAATAGAACAGCCGGTCCAGAGAACGGGTGTTGTCTCTGTTCTCTTCTTTACAATATATATGCCTGATTGCAAACAAAGACGTGCCGTTTGCCTTCAATTGTTAACCTGGAGTTCTGTGTTTACGCCACGAAATTTTCCGACCAATGAGAGGTATAGAACTTCGCTGTAAAAAATCAACACAAGCGCTCTCGATCGGCACTCACGTAGCCGCGTCTATCAAACAAAAAGAAGAAAAGAAAACACGGGTAGCGAGAACAAGAATGAGCTCCCCCTCAGTTCCAGCAATATAACATCAAGAAATCTGTACACTTTTTGGACGTTTGCACTTTGTTGGATCCGGTACATATGGCATCTGTGGCAAATAAATGAGCACCTACAAGTTGGTCTTGTTGGTCGTCGTTGTTGCTATCATTTTTTTTTTCCTTTTCTTCCAGGGCATGCACACGTGGGTGAGTAGCAAAGTTCTAGATGTTACCACAAGGTCATTTTAGACAAGAAACGTCGTCGTCATCGTCACTATCATCATCATCATCGTTATATTTTTATGTCTACTGCAGGACGAAAGCCTCTGCCAACGATCTCCAATTACCCTTGTCTTGCGCTAGCTTATTCCACCTTGCGCCTGTAAATTTCATAATTTCATCACCCCACGTAATTTTCTACCACCCTGGACTGCGCTTCCCTTCTCTTGGAACATATTCTGTAATTCTAATGGTACACCGGTTTTCTGCCCTACGCATAGCCTGCCCATCTCCATTTTTTTTTTTTTTTATCTTAATGTCAACTACGATATCAGCTATCGTCGTTCGCTCTCTGATCCACACCGCTCTTTTCCTGTCAACGTAACGCCTAACATTTTCGTTCCATCACTCTTTGTGCAGTCCTTAACTTGTTCTCGAGCTCCAAGTTAAGCTCCAAGTTTCTGCCCCATATCGCTGGTAGAATGCAATGATTGTACATTCTTCTTTTCAACGACAGCGGTTAGCTCCCAGTCAGGATTTGGCAATACCTACCGTATGCACTCCAATCCAATTTTATTCTCCGGTAAACTTCTTTCTCATGATCAGGGTCTCCTGTAAGTAATTGACCTAGATAAACGTACTCCTTTACAGACTCTGGAGGCTGAATGGCGATCCTGAATTCTTGTTTCCTTGCCAGGCTATTGAACAATATCTTTGTCTTCTGTATATTAATCTTCAAGCCCACTCTTACACTTTCTCAGTTAAGGTCCAGAATCATTTGTTGTAATTCGCCCCCACTGTTGCTGAACATGACAATGCCATCTGCAAACCAAAGGTTGCTGAGATATTCGCTGTTTATCCTCACTCCCAAGCCTTCCTAGTCTAATAGCTTCAAGTATTTCTTCTAAGCGTGCAGTGAATAGCATTGGAGAGATTGTTGCTCCTTGCCTTACCCCTTTCTTGATAGGTAGTTTTCTAATTTTTGGGGGGGAAAACCAAGGTAGCCTTGGAATTTGTAGATACTTCCCAAGATATTCACGTATGCCTCCTCTACTCCTTGATTACGCAATGCCTTTATGTCTACTACTATCCCTACTGAATCAAATGCCTTTATATAATCTATGAAAGTCAAATAGAGAAGTTGATTGTACTCCGCACATTTCTCAACTACGCGATTCATGACATCGATGTAATCCATTGTAGAATATCCCTTCCTGAAGCCAGCCCGTTCGCTTGCTTGATTGAAGTGTTGCCCTGACTCTATTGAAAATTATCTTGTTGAATATTTTATACGATACTGAAAGCCAGCTAATGAGCCTATAATTCTTCGATTGCGTAACGTTTCCCTTACTTGTTAGTATAGTGTTGGTATTCTTACAGATATCTGGTATACTCGAAGTCATCAGGAATTGCGTATAAAGGGCAGCAGGCTCTTCAAGCATAACACATCCTCTATTTTTTATTAAATCGACTGTTATTCCATCTTCTTCTGCCACCTTTTCTATATATATATATATATATATATATATATATATATATATATATATATCTGCAAAAATCCTAATACGAGATGTATGTCGCGCTAGCAGCCGTATTACCCCTAGGAATGCCTTTTATTGTATTCAGCACTCATGTGTACCTATTTTATCACTGTCTCTATAAAAATATAAAGCATCAAAACGAGAGAGATAAATAGGCCAGGCCAAAGAGAGAGCTTAACAACAAAAAAAGACAAGTCGCTTGCTGACTACATCGTTTCAAAGGACAGCAAAGGTGAAGGCCACCGGAAAGCTAGTCACCATACTTCGTCCTGCTTGCTGCAACGTATTCTGGGATGTTTCCTGCTAAAGCCAACGTCAGCGGCCAATTAGCACGCGAGTCACTGACCCGCGAGACCATTAGGCGACGCAGGTTATGAGCGCGGGCGCCGGGAAACGGCGGTGCTTTCACGGTTTCACTCCTGGGTGCATCCAAATCGCTGCAGTTAGTATTACCTTCTGAAGAAAGTCGCGTCGTCATCCCTTTGTCGCCAAAAGCTGCGTCAGACGATCGAGCTGCTCGCCAGGATATAATTAGATCCGGTCGCTGTGCTACGTCAACGACCATTATCTGGAAGAAGAACGACTGCCGTGTGTCGATGTCGTGCAATCAGTTTATGTCATCTTGTATTCTACCATGCTGGCGCTTTTGTGTTTTCCTAATTTAGTAGCTTCACTTTCCCTGTTTGTTAGGTAGTCGGAAGACAGGTTGCTGCAGCCACTTCTTGGCGAGACAGTAAACAACAAAGACGACCTTCTTACGCTCGTAAGATTGCCAGTGGCAACTGTGTGCTCAAGGACAGACGAGTGAGGCGACACAGCTGTGTTTCTTGAAGGTTGAGAACAGGGTCGTATATCTTAAAAACAAGAAACTAAAAATAAAAATAGAACATGAGCGGGGCAATGCCTCTAGAAAGTAGTGTGACTATTTAGTGAGCGATCATAAGCATCTCGTTACAAAATATTGTGCGTCTTGCAACACCTTCCCTATAATTATTAGATGCTTATATGCTGAGTGCTTATGCGATGACGCTAAATTTATGTGCATGTTCACAATAACGAAACTCAAGAAACCACCGCCCTTGCGTTTCTGTACGTCTACTTGAAATAGCCATGAAACAGGGGGAATTGCAACAACCACTAGCCACTGTAAGGAACTGTGACAGTGGACTGTACTTTAGCGTCTTTTCCATCTCCTGACGCAACAACAGTCACACCCACTGTGTACAAATGAGTGTAAACAACGGCCTCCCATCGCTTCTTAATCGGAACGTCGCGTTGGTGGGCACATTGTTTTGGGCACATTGTACAATTAAGCTTTAGCTTCTACGAACCCGAGTATGCCGGGATTTATCGATAGACGGTATGGCGTCCCTCCTGGCCAACTCGGAAGCTTTGTAATAATATGTGAACATTCTTGCTTTTGAAAATTGAGTTTGTACAGCGCGGATAGACAGGACATAAAACAACCCAGGGGATGTAGACGGGCGCTGGCTTTCAACTATTTTATTTTGGAATCGTTAGACTAATTTTATGCACGCGGACATGTTATTAAACTACAAATACTCAGCACAGCTGACCATTAAGAAACTGCATTTCCTTATCGCTAATATTTATGCTATCGGGGCGCTCACGTAGCGATCACGAGTTTACTAATGCGGGCTCCTTCAACTATATCTCTTTGATTAGTCTTTCTTTCTTTTTGTTGTTGTTTTGCATGTCTTAGAAAGCGGTAATCTTATACACGTTCGGTGTGCACCCGCATCGGTTGCCGTGATCTGCGACGTATCCCCGGGATTTGTTTCTTACATTAAGGTCACGTTCTCGCGCTTTCACAAGAAAGCAGCGTCCCGTCTAACCTTGAACCTCCCCGTGTTTCTCCTTTCTTCCGTCTCTCTCTCTCTATCCGTGGGCGTGTGTGTGTGTAATGATAAAACACCCCAATGCATTGCTCGTCACCGCGCCTTTCAACATGGTCAGAATTACGTCGGAGTATGTCGCCACAAGGAATTACCACAGCCTTTACAGCAATCAAACACAACTTTCACAGTGCTCACTATAGCATCAACGGTAAGCCCTGCGTTCCCAGCTCAAATAGTTTATTAGCGTCGCATCCCTTTTGCTCCATTTCCTTGGGTCTGCCTGAAGCCATCAAGGGCTAGACGGAATAACATCAAAGAATGCACAAATCCACCAAGACATGCAGAGTCGAACTTCACTGTCCAGTACGGAAACCGGTGGTCAATGTCGTTCGATGCAGGCAGCTAAGCTGTGCGTGCCGTTTTGCTTTTACTTTCTTGCAATCTCACGCGCGCAATTTCCTTTCCTGCAGCCACATCCGGCCCGGACAGTTTCCGGCCCGAAAGTTACCGGCATCTCTCCCCTTCTGAGTGAGCAGAGTCTTCCAGGCGGAAGATCCTGTTTCTCGGGTAGCGACCACTTCTTTCCTTTTCTTTTCCCTGGTAATGACTTTAGCGACGGCATTTGTCCCGCATTCGTTCACCACCCTACATAGGAAAGTGTTTCCGAACGTCGTTCTGTTCTTATTAGCGATGTATGGGTGCTTGCTACATCGCGTAGTTGAACGATACCACTGTTTCTTCATGCGTATGCATTATATCTAGCTTGCATTAACATGCTGCTTCCAAAACATGACAGAATGCATCGTTTTCGAACTTTTCAAGTCCACCACAAACCTGTTCCTCAGGTTGCAAACATTACCTCCCGTTAGAAACGACACAAACAAGTGAAGCGCGCATAAACCACACACACACACACACACACACACACACACACACACACACACACACACACACACACACACACACACACACGCACACAATGTGACTTTTTTATATAACCGCGTGCACTTCGAGGTATTGTTTATACACCAACACCGACTTGCCCGAAATACCATCTTAACACTATGTTTTACGTATATTACGCATGTTAGGTACTACATGGGTGCGTGCAGCACCATGGTAGTACCGATAAGCCTGCTCATCGCCCAATGTTGGGCACTTTAGCCAGTACTCAAAGAAAGACATCTAGCTAGAGTCTCTGTACCTTGCCTCAGTTACGACGACAAAGTGCTAAAATTCTGCAATGAACCTGAATCGCTGCTTCTTTATTATTTACCCACACTGTACAAAAATACAGTACGGAAAGATATTAACTGGCAAAGCAGCGCATTTCACGGAATACTTCGAGTACTTATTTCACAATTATGCCAGGTGCTACGCACAAAGCTTCTCAGAAGGGTTTGCGCTATTAATAATGGCGGTCTTCCATTCTGCAATCAGAACATGCCGGATAATATAACTGATCAAGGAGCTAAATAGTGAATTTGTTCATTACCATCCCCACTGCGCAAATTGTGACATTTATCACTGTTATGAAGCTCGGTCATCAAAAACTATTTCTCTAATTTCTTGTCATTAGTGATCTGAGACAGCCGTATACAGAAAATGAGCAGTATAAAACATCCAATATTCAGACCTTGACCAGGCAGAATGGGGGCGGCCACCTATACAGGACCAACAGACCATGCTGCATCATACAAATAAAAAAACAAAAAAGTGCCTTAATTAATTTCATCGTTATAAGTGAAGGCAAAGACAAAGGTTGGGCCTCTCAACAACATACACAGATAAAAGCCCGGCACGTTGGGCGGCGTATTTTCTGCGCATTTTTCGCGAACGCCCCAACAGATGCACACTCTGAGATGGTCAGAGATGTAATTTGCGACACTAGCGTCATTAGCCTCGAACATTAACCCTGCGTTATGACAGGAAAATTACCGTCGATTCGCTTTCGTTTCTTTCGCGAAAATCACCGTCGCATTCTGAAACATTCGAGTCCGATATATAATTTTAACGTCTGCAAAACTGAACACGGCTGGTATTACGTTTCATACGGGAAGCACTATTAGAGACTCTGTTTCTTGAATTCGAAGGCTCGCGACCCATCCGGGGATCATTATGAGGCTGAAATAAAAGCGCACACGGGCATCCATGCCATCAGTTCTGCTTGGCCAGTTATATTTTTGTTCATTCATGACGATGATTGCAGAAGAGATCGTATAATTGAGTTTATGCTACGGCGCTTTAAATTGTTACTGATAGGGTGCTCCTGAGCTTGTGCTAATACCTAACATTATTCAAGCAAAAGATACGGAGCATTAATGGTCTCTTGCACAGTCAAACCGAGAAAACAGGAGCAAGGAAAACTGCGACGCTTGCCTTGCTGAAAAAAAAATCAATTGAGAAGAGACACTTAAGACCGAAAAATTATGGGGTTTAACGTGCCAAAACCACGATCTGATTATGAGGCACGCCGTAGTTGGGGACTCCGGAAATTTGGGCCACCTGGCGTTCTTTAACGTGCACCTAAATCTAAGCACACGGGTGTTTTCGCATTTCGCCCCCATCGAAATGCGGTCGCCGTGGCCGGGATTAGATCCCGCGACCTCGTGCTCAGCAGCCCAACACACTTAAGACTGCTTACGTGTGGGATTGCAAAAGCATTATAATCCCTTTGGTGTTTTTTTGTGCCCGTTGCTTGTCCGCGCAAGTTCTCGCCTGCGCTCTAACAGCGCCGGAGGCCCGGGTTCGATTGCCACCCAGACTGAAAATTTTCTTTTCAAAGCCGTTGAATTAGTTTGTTTACAGGAACCTCCCTGAGAAATTTGACATCGATCGTGCATTTGTGAAGTGTTCTGCCTCATTGCGCCTTCGGTCAGTTTTGGTACGATCGCTCGGTGGCGACAACGACAACGCCGGATTATCGCGTAATGGAGCATAAAATGCTTTCGCATTAATAAATATAAGAGATTGTACGGGCCTCTGACCCACGACCGCAGGGTGTCGAAGTATACCGAAAACAGGAACCGAACCGGGTCGTTATTATTCCTCTATTTTGGAACTGAACCTGATCCGGGACTTCTTGAAGGAACCGCTCTGAACCGGTTCGACAAATGGTTCAGAGGGCCCCAAGGGTCCATTGCGAGGGTATGTGAGGGGGTAACGTTAGGACAAGGCTCAAAGCCTCCCGTAGAAAATCGGAAAGCGATTCAAGGAAGCCTCAAATAACTAGTAATAACCTCATATCAGTTCCGACGCTTTTAATGCGTTAGAATTCTTAGGGTACTTGACGCATTTTCCGGGGACTATCTATTCCTGCATGTATGTTTGCATCTATACCTATGTATAGGTTTGTATCGAACCGTTTTCCAGCCTACCTATAGGCCACTGCGTAGTCCGTGGTCGAATGGTTCACGCATCGGACTGCGCTGTGCTGAGGTAACAGGGTTCGACACCAACCATCGGACCAACTTGGGTCACTTAGTATGTGGAAATGTGTACATGCCTCGTATACTGTATAGATAACTCGTTTCGATGGTCGCTATATTGATTCAATGCTAGCGCATTATCGTCGACAGATGGGTTCTGCCGCAATTTATTTATGCCATTTTATGCTGTTAATTCTTGTACAACCAAGGCTGCCCCTTATGTGATGAAAAATGCGGACGCTCTATGCGTGCTTGCACATCTTGCTGCAGCCATGGGGACAGAACAATTCTTTTCAACTTCCTGTTCTGCTTTAAACCCTTAAGGCCCAAGAAAAAATATCTCCCATAGTTCAGTAGTTTCTGGTATCGAATGACATTTTCACGTTATCTCTATTGAGTGAATTTCATTAATTTTGCTTTATTCTTTGAAGGGCTACAATAATGTACTTTATAAAGTACGCTGGGCCTTTTGGGAGCAACACCCGATGCACATCCTTGAACATATGTTAAATTTCAGGATTTCTTGAACGAAAATTGCTCGCAAGCAAGAATCACACCAAACTTTACAGAGGTCTAGTGACCTTTGTCATGGCAAAATTAGTATTTTTGTGGTAATTACTTTTTGTTTGGCTGATGTTTTTACCGTTCGAGTGTCCATGGCACATCACTTAGGCAGGTAACTAGGAAGGGTTTTCGTGCTGCTTTCGGAGACGCAGATACAGATGAAGACGATATATTTCACGAAGGATGCAGGCATTAAAATATTCTTCAGCATTTGATTCTACGATGATAGAAACATTAAATGTTAACGGTGGTCTCTCCTGCAATGGCAGTCAATTGCGATTCTGTTTCGTGATCTCCTTAGCTATATCTAAATAAACAGATTTCTGTTAGCCTTTCTTGGGATACCTTAAGATGAAACCGCCATTGATTCCAATTGAGGGTGGAGGAAGACTCGACGTCGACCGACGAGCCGTGTCCTCGTTTATTTGAATGAAGGCGAAGCAGCGAGCGGAGCGGCGGTGACCAGCCAAGCCGTGAGCGAGAGCGTGAATGGTATCCATGGTACATCACTTAGGCATGTAACTAAGAAGGGTTAACTAGTAAGGCTTTTCCTCATGGCGCATTCTTTTTATGATCTTGGTTCGAACCACGCGATGTGCGCAGCGCGATGATGACAGATGATGATGCATGATGATGAAGATGACATTACAGAGGATTACCTATGTGGTTCATTGCTTTTACTCCCACTGGCTTAGAAATTTGCAATAAATGTATACACAAATGTCCTGTTTTATAAAATGCTTGATGAAGTATATAAATTGCTTTTGATTTATCTAAATTCTGTAACGTTGTTCACTATTTCATCGGATCGTCATCTTTGTCAAGGGAAAGAAAAAGAGCGGCAAGAATATTGTGGTCAAGGGAAAGAAAAAGAGCGGCAAGAATATTGTGTAAATCTAAATTATGTAACGTTGTTCACTATTTCGTCAGATCGTCTTCTTTGTCAAGGGAAAGAAAAAGAGCGGCAAGAATATTGTGTAAATCTAAATTATGTAACGTTGTTCACTATTTCGTCAGATCGTCTTCTTTGTCAAGGGAAAGAAAAAGAGCGGCAAGAATATTGTGTAAATCTAAATTATGTAACGTTGTTCACTATTTCGTCAGATCGTCTTCTTTGTCAAGGGAAAGAAAAAGAGCGGCAAGAATATTGTGTAAATCTAAATTATGTAACGTTGTTCACTATTTCGTCAGATCGTCTTCTTTGTCAAGGGAAAGAAAAGAGCGGCAAGAATATTGTGTAAATCTAAATTATGTAACGTTGTTCACTATTTCGTCAGATCGTCTTCTTTGTCAAGGGAAAGAAAAAGAGCGGCAAGAATATTGTGTAAATCTAAATTATGTAACGTTGTTCACTATTTCGTCAGATCGTCTTCTTTGTCAAGGGAAAGAAAAAGAGCGGCAAGAATATTGTGTAAATCTAAATTATGTAACGTTGTTCACTATTTCGTCAGATCGTCTTCTTTGTCAAGGGAAAGAAAAAGAGCGGCAAGAATATTGTGTAAATCTAAATTATGTAACGTTGTTCACTATTTCGTCAGATCGTCTTCTTTGTCAAGGGAAAGAAAAAGAGCGGCAAGAATATTGTGTAAATCTAAATTATGTAACGTTGTTCACTATTTCGTCAGATCGTCTTCTTTGTCAAGGGAAAGAAAAAGAGCGGCAAGAATATTGTGTTAAAATGATACTTGCTCCCGATTTACACCTGCAACCGTACCTGAAGTGTTTCTAGCCAGCAAAACGGTATTTTTTTTTTCTGAAGAAGGTAAAAAAAGCATCAGAATTGCTTTGAGAAATAGCAATCCCATAGCGAAATCATGCTTTCACCATTTATGGAATTTTTTTCTAAACCTTACACGTGCAAATCAGCTTCCGGAAGCCAATACTAAGCATTATAAAAAATAGTAAGCCTGCGCTTGCAACAGCGTCTGCTGTGTTCAATACTTTATTAAGTTTGGCTATGAATAGGTCAATGACATCAAAATAGGCAGAAATATACAATGTGGTCGTGTGGCAAGGCCCCTTACAGCAAAACAGCGCTAAGTGAAACAGTATATTGTTTCTTCAATTATTTAAGAACAAAATATCCTAAAGTACGAGGCGCTAATGGGTTAATTGCTGTACACAGCCAGTTGGCTAAAGTTGTAATTCAATTACCAGCAAGACATCTATATAGCATTGAAACTCCTACTGTTATTCATGCTTCACGTGACAATGACAGGAAAAGAAAGAGGGAGGGAAAGCCCCTCTCTAGAGTCCGGGAGCCTATTATTCTGTAATTGTCCACCTAACGGACATGTCCATTTCATCTGGTGCTGAAGTGCTGATTGGCTGAAGGCGCCTGTCTCCTTCTGACGTGTACCCCAGCCCAGCCAATCAGAACTTCAGCAGCAGATGAAATGGACATTTCCACTAAATAGACACTTACAGAATGCCCCCCCCCCCCTCCAACCTGGGGCTCATATTCACGAAAAGCTATCATGCTACAGAATTGTTCGTAAAAGAAAATCTAGTTCAGCCTGATGATGGACATACTATTAGTGAAGGCAGCCGGGCAATGTCCAAAAGCATTTACGAACGAGGAGCTTTATGAATTCAGTCGCAAATACGTTCCGTGATTACAAAATGAACAGTCTTATTCAAATGTCCAAATAATTTTGAGTGTGACGTAATTTTTGTTTACTTAGTGCAGGTACGTGGAGTGATACTAGGCCATCACTGTAGGTTGATGTAACTTTGCAAAATGAGACAACTAAGAGAAAGACAACCTTGGTGGCGGTTTTCTGGGTGCTATGCCACGCGGCCATATAATAAACGACCTCCATGAACCATACAGCAGTCTACAAAATGGCACAAAGCCCTTAGCGTGATGGGCGCATTGACTGACATATGACAGCGTCGAAGTTTCAGCCCTTTAAAATAACGGAACTTGTCCGAGTGCGTCATTATAACTCGACGGCAGGCAGAGAACAGAATATTCGTTGTAAGGGCAACGCTTGTCACACAGGCCCGTGTCGATTCAACGTCCGATAATAATGTATTGTGACGTCGAGTTGCCTGCATTCAAGTAGCAAGCACATCGCTTTGGACACTGCAAGCGTCGCAAGAAAGTGATACACCGAGAGTGTCCATCGCGACACCAGCAGCCAGAGTGAACCTGTTGGAGACGGTGGCACGCGACGGGGCGAGTTCTTCGACTGACTTTCGCTGCGCAAGGGACGGCAGTGGTCTTCTTTAGTTCTAGGGGTGTATTCAGTAAGTGTCCACATAGTGGACACGTCCATTCGTCTGCTGCTGAAGTTCTGATTGGCTGGGCTGGGGTACGCGTCAGAAGCCAATCAGCACTCCAGCAGCAGACGAAATGGGTATGTCCACTATGTGGACACTTAGAAAATACCCCCCCCCCCCCCGGGCACAAGTTCGGCCCTTTATAAACATTATATTCTATAAATACATGTTCGTCGAAGTCACTGCAATATTAATATCTCACTGGTGCCTCAACCTCAACGAGTGAGGTGCCCTAAGGTAAAAGGCAGCTTACAGGCGCCACTCAATGAACACGATAACGGTTAGACAGTAATAAAAAAAAAGCACCGTTAGCTCCCGAGAAAGCTAGACACTTTCCAATTGAATCACGAATAAGATAGGATCTGGAGAAGCACATACCAAATTTAACGACTCAAAATGTATATAGCCACCCAGAGCGGAATGACTAATGTGGTTAGACGTCCCAAAACAACATAAGGGCATGATGAGAAACGACGTAGTGGATGGAACCGAATAAATTTTCATTATAGCTGGAGTTCTTTACCATGCACCCAAATTGCGGTCACAGGAGGAGGATGAATAAACTTTTATTGTAGAAACAGCACTTTATGATGGCCGGGCCTAAGTCTCCCATGAGGGGACGTCGAGGGCTTGCCTCGCCGCCGCTTCACGGGCTCCACCTTATACTCCGGTCACAGGAATGTTTTTGTTTTTGTTTTTGTTTTTTTTTTTTTTTTTGCATCCTGCCCCCATCGTAATTCGGTCGCCGTAGCCGGAATCGGCAGTAGCTTGGACCACAACAAAATGAAGCAATAGGTGGCGTCCAAACCCCAACGTCCATGACGCGTTTCCAGCTCCCAAAATCACTTTCACCACATTCTTCCAGCAAAATCAAAGTCAGGATCTGCAGTTTAAATCTAGATTGCGCCACCCTGGCGGGCGTAGATCTGGACGTAACTACCTATTACAGCGAGGTATACTCAGTAAGTAGCAAGTAACATATTGAGCTGCAACTTTAATTTTAACACGAGAACTTCAAAGAATGACATGGGTTGTGCAACGAACGATTGAAAGGTAAACGACAGCCGCAACATTAGCTGATAGAAATACGGTAGCGTGGACTCACTCAAGTAGATGGTATTTCGTTAACATTGAGGAGGAAGAAGTTGAGTTCAATTTATTACGTACAGCGCTCAGAACAGATAGCCGGCTGGTTTAGAGCGGCAGAATGTGTGCCCACGGAAGACAAATGCAGTCCAAATTAGCACAGAATGAGGTGGAGTGACAGGGAGTAGGTAATTTGCAGGTGTATATGGTCGGTTTGGTTGACGTTGGGCATTGGTAATTGCATATATTTTTCGAAGAGGCATTTGTGTTGCATTTAAGGAAAGAAAAAGATGATGATGATGATTATGATGATGGTGATGATGATTGATCACATTTCCGCACCATCCCCGTTCATAACTGTCCAGGTGAATCACCTACTGGGAACACCATAAAAGCCTTGCATGAAAGGCACCGAGGTTGGCCTGGGGTATACGTGTGCCTTTGGCCACTTGCTCTGTGCTCAGGGCAAACACTTGAACTATTCTGCGGCATGATATAAACTTTCAACAACACTCGGTGTTCTCTTCAAAGGAGAGACGGGAATCCTATGTCGGCTGGCTTCGGTGATCTGGCGGGGACCAGTGTCACGACCGCTTGGAGCGCTCAGTTACGTTCTTTTTTTTTTTTTTTTTTTCTTTTTTTTAAGGGGTAACAGAGTATCGGCATGCGGCATTATATTAGTGCAACCATACCATGGTCGACATGAAAGATTAGACAAATATTAGCGAGCTTCTTGATAACAATCTTGGGGAGTCAGCGTTCACATTGTCATTTTGCGTGTGTCTATTCTGTGTCAATGCTTTTTTTTTTTTCTTCACACTCTTTAGGTTTCGTTTTGAAAGTTATTGGCTGGCGCGGCCTCTAATTAGCGTGACAAGCCCAGTTAAGTTCGATGACCCTCGCTCAATCAGACGCCACTCATGGGCGGCACGACCATTGTGCAACGAGCGACATTCCGCCAACTCAGAGCTACGGACACGTGCTGATTAGCGAAATATCGGCGTGGGGGCCGCTGAGGTGATCATACGGTTGAATAAACTTTAATAATGATCTGACGCTGCGAACTGGACCGGATTTTGCTTCTTGCTGACACTCCTGGAGTAGCACAAAGGACAAGCTAATTAAGATATTTATATATATATATATAGCTATACGGGCGTCATGCAGCTGACGGTTCGGTTAAGCTTGAGTCTGAAACAATAAATGATTCGCTTCGAAGCACGTGGAGTGATCATTGAACTCCATGGGCGGCGGAATGCGAGTAAGAACTCAAAGCGACGTGGGAGGATACAGATTCCAATTTGTCGTCGGGGCAATCTTCAAAGCCAGAAGGAAGGTGCTGACGTAGACCCACGAAAAGAATATCTATATACCTGGTTGCCGAGTGCGCTAGATGAATATCCCTTTTATGTTGTGAAGTCGTTTAGCTTATTTGCCCTCAATGAACCTAGAGAAATGGCAGAAGGTCGGAGCGAGCAAGCCTTTTCAAAATGTCAAGTCCATAGAATCAGTGAAAAACCTGCGGATCCCACGCGCTGTGGGAATCAGGTTTTAAGGGAAGCTTTCGTTCCTTAAAAAATACTTAGTCGGCTGGCATTTGAAAGATGTATATTAGTACGAAGTTGAATATTTTCCTTCGTATAGCGCGAAATTTACGTCCACGATTTTATCAGCGTTTATTCGCTCGGGTGGTTGTTTCTGGCCATTGAAAAGTAAAAACACTACGCCACGAGGAACGCTACATCCGACGAGACGCGAAGTGATGATGGTCCTGAGCTGCGCGATATGCTTCGAATTGAAACCCGTCTACAGAAGCTTAACCAACATTGTGTCCCTTATTGCTATGACGTTATGCAGGACATTCACCGGCCTTCATTCGTATCTCGCGTCAGCCCAGAACACCTGGTTAATGTAATGAAAGGAGTGGGCGGGCCAATCCTGATAACAGGAAAAGCTATTTGTTGTTTTAATTTGAGTGTAGAGACGATAAGGTACAGGTAAACGATAGAGCACGAAAAATACAACTTGACACCGCGGGGCCGGAGTCGCTCTTTGTAACGTCTGGCGCGTGCATCATGTGCCAGTTGTTGAACTTTTTTTTTCCCTCGTGACAGCTGGCGCGTTGACAGGATGGGTTAGACTTCACTGCCTTCGGGATCAGCCAATATTAATCAGACTGCACAGCCTTCGGTATTGGCCTACATTTTTCGTCAGAGAAACGTGATTCCTGCAGTGTGGGTCACTATTCCCAGGATTGCGGGACATTGCGGGACAAGTGCACGTCGCGCCATCTTTCGGAACATTCTGGTGAAATTTCAGTAACGTGCCACAAAGCACGACGTAGGTTTCCAGGACACTTTAATATTTGACAACACAGCCTAATTAAGAGTCTCATAGGCTGTATTCAAGATATTCAAATGTCCTGGGAATCTTCGAGCGCTTCGTGACAACGTAATGGAATTGCACCAGAATGTCCCAGTGGGTCTCTAGTATGTATAACAGCGAATCATTTCGATAAAGTTTTATTCATGATATATATATATATATATATATATATATATATATATATATATACTGTTTCCCATTCAGTTACGGCGAGGCGTGCGGCCGATCCGCTATGGGGGCATTTTTGGGAACTAGTTTCCTATTCCGCCCATTCCTGGCAACTCGGACATCCGCCTATATAACGCTATTGTATTAACATGCGGCTTTAGCATTTAAACCACGATCTCACGATGGTGCAGTGCGAGCGTGATGAATGCGGCTGCCCTTCCGGTACGGTGCTAAAACTCCCGATTCGTAAAGTTTACTGTCATGATTTGGACGGCCGCAGGATGCATGTTGCAAATAAAAAAAGTCGCAGTTTCGCCCAAAATGCGAAGCATCGATTGCGATAGGAAATTAGCAGAGAGCTATCCGAAGCAAAGATACTAGTTTAATGGGCGGTATAAAGTTGTGAACATTCGCTTACTAACTAAATAGACAAGCACGGTGTCACGCACGCACAGGTAAACATGAACACATCTGGCTCGATGACTGCGGAAACTCGCTGTGAAAACGCCGGAGTGAGAAAGCGCGCCAGCAGCAGCGGGCAAATTGACCTTCGCGCGGTATCTCGTCTCGCTTAAACGCGAACTAAACGTCGAAAGCACAGCGCATACGAAGCTACCGGCTATCGGCGCATGCACTTTGCCCCCATCGCAGACCGCTTTGAAGATGAGGCCCGCGCGGGCGCGCACTTCGCCCGCATCGCAGATCGCTTTCAAGATACGGCGCGGCCGCGCTGTGAGCAGCAGCCAACGGAGCAGAACGCATCCTCCCTCTCCCTCGCCTCGCCCCCCTGCCTCCCTCGCGCGCGAGAGACCGCGCGCTTCCGGCCTGCCTTCCTCCGTCGCGTGCGTTATACATTGACCCGCGATTGCAGGCTCACCCTCGTACGCTTTCACTCGCACACACAGCGTACGGCGCGCGGCGACGATTTTATCGCCATTGGACTTTATACGGAACCTCACGGCGACGACGACAGCAGAAATACGCTTGCAGTGTCCATATAATTGCTATCGCGATAAAACAACGACGATGCGCGGGGCACGGGCAGCGACTACAAACTCTAGCTGCTGTAACGACTGTGTAACAGCTAGTCCTCATGGTCTTGGTATGGTCCCCGCCATCTCACTATACTATTCTACCGCGAAGCTGTCAAAGGGACTTCCACGACAATTCCACAACTGCAACCTTCACAACCATTCCGCAAGCCGCACGATCTGGGTTCCCAAATGGCAATCAAAGAACAACCAGCAATCAACTTGCGTCCAAGACTCGAATTATTGCTCTGAAACGTAATTATCACTGACTATAAAAGAAAAGTTACCTTGTGTACACCTCACTTGAATAGACAAATGCTTTGCGCGTTTTCTTTCTTCTTTCTTTTTTTTTTATTTGCCAGTAACTCTTTTTTTTTCACGTCGCCTTTTTGCCGGCTTCCCGTTGGAGGTCAGCCAGGAGTTTGCACGGCTGTGGTGGTGAAAGTTGACGGCGAGGTCCAGCAACGCAGCCTGCGTGGCAGCCCCGAAACGGTCGTATGACCATGAAGGTCGATGATGAATCGTCACTAAGAACAGCCATCAAACAGCCCTTAGTTATACTACCGACGAACAGTGTGAGAACTCGTTTATACAGCTTCACTGTCTTTTGATCACTTGCTCAGATTCATGTACATCTGCAAAGGTTTTTTTTTTTTTTTTTTTGGTCTTACGCTATGTATAACTGTCGCAAAAGTAAAGTCGTCTTAAAATACACTTGCATTCTTGTTGTGGATGCGTTACTTTGTCTCACTTTAAGTATTATGGCATAGTTGCCAAAATACGTTGTCGCCTTCACTGTAACTTTAACCTTTGTAATGACGTTTACCTGCGTGACTGAAGTGGGAACCTGAGAACAAGGTGAGGGCAGGAGCCAACGTTTCGACAAGTGGACTTGTCTTCTTCAAGGCGTTGAAGAAGGCAAGTCTTCAAGGCAAATCTTCAAGGCAAGTCTTCAAGGCGTGCCTTGAAGAAGACAAGTCCACTTGTCGAAACGTTGGCTCCTGCCCTCACCTTGTTCTCGTGTTACTCATCGCCTTGAATCACCATCTCCCGCATTCCCCTTGCTTTCCCTGAAGTGGCAACCTGCAAGTTAATGTTGCCAAGGTGATTTTATGCGGTTCCTCTGGCACTTTCAAGTGGGCTATTCCCGTTTTTCGCCTGTGGCACGTGCCAACTTTTGTAGTTTTAAACATACTTCACTTGTACAGATTTACCGCTTGCTCTTGCGGCTGTCTTTTCTACCGCATCGTTACACTGAACAGAACTTTCTTTCGGATTCCTTTGTTACCTTCGAAGTTTCAGCCCTTATAAATTGTCTAATTTGTGCGTCTGCAGTTCAATGGCGACAGACTTCATCCACATCTGTGCAGCAGCTGCCGAGAAAAAGCCATATATTTCAGCCTATATTCTTATACCCAGGTGCACACCGTAAAACATCTTATCTACATTTTGCTACTGAAAGAGAGCGATAACACTAGTGGTGCGGCCACTCTTGTTCGAAACGGGCTTCTGCACTTTTGACTGCTGGATAATTTTTGCACATTTGAGACCGCGACAAAGAGCATGCGTTCAAATCTGCTCAATAGCGGCTGAGAGAAGCCATTTCTGTGCGCCTTATCCAATAAAACCTACTCTCCGAGATAAAACACTTTGTAATTACACGACTGCGATAGCGACCACGTCGTGATCGCCGTTGTAGTAAACCGGCTGCCGATATGCCAACCCCGCGGGCATCGGAAATCCAATGGCGTGTGCCCCCGTCATCGGACGTTTAATAAAAGAAAACGCGATTAGGGTGTCCAACCGCCCATCTTCGGTTCTGTAGAGACCACGTTCACCAATAAAAACGAAGGTGTAAAGCGCAATGTAAGTGGGTAATTACAGAGACATTGGTTCCGTACCCATACTATGGTACCACCATGGTGAGGCCAAGCAATGATACGTGTTCATTTTTTTTTTCGTGACCTCGTGGTCATTAAAGAGCACTTAAAAAGCGACAGGAAAACAACTGATGAGATAAACTACAGACGGGGCAGCCCGAAATTAAACGCGTCAAATCGTGCTCACAAAAAGCAACGTCAGTAATTACCACTTGCAATTAAGCAAAGGGAAGATGTAGATGTTCGCATCTCTTTGATATTTAAGTTTACGGTATTGTATTACATTGCCTTCCTAAAGATCAGAAGACTGAATTAAGAACGTTTTAACGTTTAATGATCCCACAACGGCCCAAATGCGAAAAATGTGTTTAAAATCTGTGACGTTGCACTGACCGATGCTGGGGTTTCGGCACCACTTTTTTTTTTTTTTTTTTTTGCGTGAAACATTGACGTCCACTTTCTCTTCTGATAATCAACCTACTGCCGCAAAATCAACGAAATGACAGTTTCGAAGGAAGGCTTCATCAATCTAAACTGATTGAGCAGTTCTCTTTAGTGTCTCTCTAAAAAATATGCCGCATTTCTGTATCAGCCATGTGGCTTGTAACAGCCCTGCAGCTACTGGAATTTACGCACGGAATCATCATCATCATCATCAGCCACGTGCGTCCTCAACCTACAAGTGCCTATGTACGAGATAGGTTGTATCATCATCAGTCTATATTTATGTCCACTGCAGAGACGAAGGCCTCTCCCTGCGATCTCTAATTGCCCCTGTCTTGCGCTAGCTGGATCCCAACTGGTGCCTGCGAATTTAGTAACTTCATCACCCCACCTAGTTTTCTGCCATCCTCGACTGCGCTTCCCTTCTCTTGGTACCCGCTATCTGCCCTACGCGTTACATGGATTGCCCAGATGCATTTTTTTCCTCTCAATGTCAACTAGAATATCGGCTATCCCCGTTTGCTCTCTGATCCACACCGCTCTCTTCCTGTCTCTTACGTTAGGCCTAACATTTTTCGTTACATCGCTCTTTGTGCAGTCCTTAACTTGTTCTCGAGCTGCTTTATTAACCTACAGGTTTCTGCCCCATATATATGTTCGCACCGTTAGAATGCAATGATTGTACACTTTTCTTTGCCTGCCGTATGCACTCCAACCCAATTTTATTCTTCTGTAAATGTCCTTCTCATGATCAGGGTCCTCTGTGAGTAAGTGACCTAGATAAACTTCTTAACTTCACTTTATTACCTTAAATACCCTCAATTTGTGGGTATTACATAAGAGGTATTACATAAACGTACTCCTTTTCAGACTGTAGAGGCTGACTGGCGGTATAGCGCAGTAATAATGTATCTTAACAGAACGTCACCATTGCACCGTTGTCAACACCACCTGGTACCGTCGACTGCGCATGTGCGACAAAGCCCGCGTATGCGCAATTAGGAGAAAGCGGTACCGGTTAACGGTTGAACACTAACGCTGTCCTAAAATACTCAAACGTTAAATCTCTCTAACGTTATTCATAAAGAAAGAGCACAAGCTCCGTATACCAATACCCCATCATTCATGAACGAAAAATGCAGAAGCCACGAAGAATTATGCGAATGCATTACGCCAACGGTTTCAAACGAAGATTGGGCCCAAACGAGGAGAGGCATTTTACCGCGGGAAAAACAAGAAACCACGTGAAAGAACGCTCTTTCCTGTCCGGTCGTGTGTAAAGTAACTATAGCATCGCAACAAGTAGTGATACGAGGAGGAGAAGCCATGTCCAACAGTAACTCAATAATTTATTATTTTCTTTATCGACGTCTCACGCACGCACTGTTCCGTCGCTTGGAGAAGACACCTGTCGAATATGTGCTGATACTCAGGCGAACTTTGAAAAGAAGAAAAAGAAAAGAAACGTGACTAGAAAGAGATATAAGCCTGATGGCCGGCGGATGGTCGGGCGAGACCGCTTCCTATTCAGTCGGCGAGCGGGTCTTCGTTGAAGAGCACGGCCATGACGACGGTGCTGAAGTCGTGCACCTCTTTGCCTGACAGCCGGGTGACGTCTTGCAGGTAGCCAAGGATCTGCGGAAAGAACGACGAAGAATTGATGAGTTCAAGCTTTATTCGTGCCATGTTGGCACACGGGGAATTCCTTAAGTGCAAAAAAACTGCAAGCGCAGTACGTGTCGCGGAGAAGTACACGAAAAAGTGGTGCACTATATAAATGCAGATGGCAATAAAGTGCAAGAACATGTAAATGATCTGCCCGCCGCAGTGAATAAGGGGTCATTGCGTTCTGCTGCGGCGGCTGCTGCTGCTATACACAAGGTCGTTAGTTCGAATCCCGGCTGCCGCAGCTCCATTCCGACGGGGGCGAAAACTCTCGTGAAACGAGTGTGGAGGTCGCCGTTGCAGGCCACTGCGGCCACATATACTAGAATGAGCGGAGCGGTCCCAGATGTTAGTTGCTCGAGGCTCTCTCGCATGCCGGTCTCACGCGACGCTCGCCATCTTCCTCAGCCAGAGAGAGATAGATAAACTCTAATGGTACAAAATCGCAGCGGGAGGCTCCGTTCCGGGAGGCCTCGGTCGTGGGTGAAGCCCTCAGTTCAGGACCGCATGAGCCGTAGCCGCCGGCGCGCTCTTTTGACCAATCCAAGCTTGTCCCTGGAGTCAACGCACAGCCTTTATAGAGTGCGTCAATGCGAACGGTCCTCTCCCGCTGCGAGTACGACATCGAGGCTCCCTGCACTGCCCGCGATTGTCGCGCCGCCACGCGAGCCTTCGGGTGTGCGTTAAGGAAGCGCAGGTATACCTAATCCGGAGCCCTCCGCTATACGGAGCCATTCATAACGATCTTGTTATGCGGCCTTAAAGAGCCGTTCCATCAATCGGACAACTAAATTTTCACCTGTTGGTCAGAGGGGGTTGCCGTCGCAAGAAAACCTTATTTGTCGCCGTCCTCTCTTCACTCACCGAATGCTTTACAATGCGCAATGAATCCTGCGAAACAGCAAGCGCCGTAAGTGGCTTAATTGGTTCGGAGTACGTTTGAGTATCGCTGTCGGCCGCGAAGTTGTCGCCGCTATCTCCAGCCCGTGCCGATCGCTTAATGACCAGAGGGTCAAGGCATTTCGGTCGAGGTCGTTGCAGAATTTCGGGGCATTTAGTTATTTGCTTTTAGTGAAAGAAAAGAATAAAAAAATGAGCGGATGTCGGGATCTCAGTTTCTTTTTTTTTTTCATTTGACACTAACGAACATACTCGTATACTAAACTTTTTTATTTCCTTTTACTACTGCTACTACTACTACTACTTGCTACTACTGAGCGCCTTTCCTCACCTCGGTGTACCTCTGCGGAAACTTGATCTTGACGGCGGAGGCGATCACGGACGACGCAATCAACAGCTTGTCCGCCTTGAAGGCACGGATCATCCTGTCGGGAACAAATAAAGAGAGAGAGACGCCGCTCAAAGTTCCGCTACAGTACCACAGTGACGTGTTCACGCGTACACCAGGTCGTCCATGAATGTTGCGTGGGCTTACATTCGAAAGCAGTACACCGTGTTCGAAAGTGAGAACGCGTATGAATGAATCTGAATGCATCATCTCTTTCACGCAAGAGGTACTTACGAAAGTAGTTAAAGTGTGTAGTTATAGAGTATATTAACGGAGTATTTCATGCAAATATAGTAGGTTTTCAAAGCTATATATTGCATATACAGTGCAGAACCCTTTGGTTAAGGTTATTCTATGTTCATTTTGATGCAGATGATCGTTTATGTGAGAATGTTAGAACGGCTACGCACAGCAGCAAAAACAACAGTGCTTAACTGGGCTAGCGCACCTGTATATGACGTCAGCAATAAGTGATGATGATGATGACCACGAAACACGTGCAAGAAAGGATCTCACATGACTACAGACACTTCAGACTTAGGCTTCTTCAGTTAAACGTACATGCAGAAATATAGCGGCCAATTTGCAGTATCATTTATCATTTGAAACATATTTTCTTTCTTTACATCTTTACTAGACGCCCTCCCACCAAACCTGTCCTTTTCATCTCAAGATTAGTTACTTGAGGTAGATGATAAAGCATCCGCAGTATATTCATTCGGAAAAACGCTTCCCAGCCACCGTGACTATAATCAGGCATTTACCAATGCACGCCGTCGCGAATAATGCATCGCCGAAATGTCATCATCACCACTGCGCTACCTCGAAAGAGTTTTGCCCTTCCCGTTTGAAGCTGATGCTACGTTACGCGAAAGCGCCACTTTCGAAAACGACAAACAGATGTTACCGGCTAAAATACTGGCAGAGAATCTCCATTTCACTTAACGGGATTGGGTCAAGCGCCTTGAAAAAAATGTGGGCAGCTTGCACTAGTGGTGCAAGGCTGGAGTAAACAGCGGAGCTGGTGATCGACCTAGCTTCTTCCAGGTTTTGCTAGGCTTGGCTAAGTTTTGCTAGGAAATGTTAAGTACTGCTAGGCACGGTATTCCAAATCGGCTCGCCGCCGACGCGCAGATTGTCGCTTGGCCGCGCGACGCGCTTCAAGATGAACGGCTTCTTCTTCTTCGGGTGTCCGGATTTTATTTGGTCGTCCCATGTCAAGGCTACATGTACTCGCCACAAAGTCAACAAGAGTTCTGCCGCCGTCGCGGCGGCTCCGAGCTTTATCTCCCCGGTGACGTCACGGCCAAGCTGCGCCTCCACACTTGCCGGGGCGTGGCTGATCAAAACCTGCCGAGCCGCCGGCTGCAGTCACGGACACCGCGCGCGTTCGGCGCGAACGCGGGGAAACGCGGACGGCGTCGGCAGCAGTTCTGCGCGTTGCCTCGTTGGTACTGCTACCATTTCTTTCTCTCTCTCTCGCTCTCATTTTCTCTTTCTTTCTCCCGAGCATGCGTGCGCCGCGCACATTTTCTGTTTCCCTCTCCTTAACGTCCCATGTCAAGGCAACATGTGCACGGCACGGAGAGGAGGGGAAGCACACACCGCTCCGCGAGGTGGTTGCTAGGCAACGCGCAGTGACATCATCACCAGGCGCAGTCTTTTTGTTCGCACTATGCGGCCTAACCAAGAGCTTAAACAGTTCCGGTGTTAAAACCCACGATATGACAACATCGTCGCCCTTCTTCACTTGTATGTACCATGAAATCGGGAATGCCCGTGTGGTGCCTTGCCAACTATTCCCATGGACAAGGTAATCCAATCATCACCAGGGCAGGAACAAATCAGCTCTACCCCTGCCCCATCATATCCAGTCGACTTGGCCACTTCACTGATAAACCATATATACAGAGTGTTCCAACTATCATGAGCCAAGATTTAAATATATACAAATGCCACGTAGCTGGACAGAACCAAAGTAATACTGTTTGCCGTCGCATGGAGATACTCAGATCATTTTTGCATTTCGCCGAATTACATAATTAGTCTTAATTAGTCAAGTTCTCAAGTATTATAATTAGGTGAAAAGTGTCAATGAGAAAATTGTAGAGCACCATTAAAAACTCCGGATAGAGCTTTTTGTTGCTAATACGTGCAAGATAAAAGTGTTCCTTTGAGCGTGAAAGAAGCCCGCGAACACACGCTAAGTGCCTCGAGCATCCAGTAGCGCGGCAATTTTGAACGTATTTCATATGTTCAATAACGGACGGACGGAAAAAAATCTTTATTGACAAAAGTACCTGCGAGGTTGCCGGCCTGGGCTCAGGCCACCCGGGCATTATGTGCGGTGAGGCATGGCTTTTCCACCGCTGCCTGGGCCCGCTGGATTGCCCATAGTTCGTCGTGTAGATCTGAGCTAGCCAGAGCGCTTAGCCATCGCTCCTGAGAAGGTCCGGTTCTATGTTGTCGTCTCTGTATATTGGTCTGATCTCTGTGCATTTCCATAAGACGTATGCCATGTCTGTGTGTTCGTGCTTGCAGGGCTTGCAGCTCGCTTCTGGGTATTGTGTGGAATTTACTCTGTTTAAGTGCGCTGGGTTTCTGAAGGTTCTGGTTTGCAACCTTCTCCAAAGTGTTTCTTGAGATCTGCCTAGTTGTTTGTGCGGTTGTGGGTATATGCTTCTCGTTGTTTCTTATAGTGTGTCAGTATGTCGTGGTACGTGCATGACTAGTCTGTCTCTGTCGTCCTGTATCGCTACTTCGTCGTCGTCGCCCCCGCCGCAGTCCTCACCCCCTCCGCGGTGGGTGCGGGGTGCCGGGTCGTCACTAAGCATGAGACGTGTGGTTGCAGTGACGTTACACTGGTGTCAGGACAGGATCGGCCCAGCACGTCGCTATCTTCGATTTAACTGTCTACAGGATCGGCTAAGTTTACTCAGTCGGACAGTAGACCAAGAAAAGTAGGGGGAAGTGCTAAACACAGCTTCACTCCAAAACCAACTCAATCGATCACGCAGGGATGTCCGACAGTGTGTGCGTGAGCTGCATGTTACATGCCTTCGTTCGCTGTTATTACGACACGCATTCCGCTGTCAACTCGACGTCGTAAACAAAACTTTCAATCGCGCCGACATCCCTTATGAAATTCCACGTCTCCCAACCGCTTGCGCAAACCGAGTTGAAAGCGCTGTATATTTTGGAACAAGCGTGCACGCTTCAATGCAAAGAGAACAGTTTCTCATCCCGGCTTTGCTTCGGACGCAAAGAGCTACGCTCCCGTGTTCTATACGCGGAAGCAAGCGTGTGCTCGCAAACATGGAACAATATTTGCGGTCTCGGCTGGCGCCGTCAGAAGCGGCACCGCGTTGAAGCCTTTGTACAGGCGGCGCGCGCGCATGCTGACCTGGAAAACAAGCCGCGACAGCTTGCCTTTCGCGCCGTCTCGCATGTAGAAGCGCTCGCTCCCATGAACCAGAAGGCACGTGTTCTTTACGTCGAAACAAAGGCGACATGCGGCAGCGAGCTCGAGACATGACATGCATGACAAAAGATCCTCGACAACGAAATACAAGGGAGAAAACAGAATGAAAGAAAAAGCAAGAGGCTTCGCGTTACAATTCATGTTCCTTATATATACCGCGTGTTTACGCTAGGACCGTCGCGAAATATTAAGCATAAGATATTCGAGACGAAATTGCAATGTTTACTGACCAAGTTAGATATTATTTTAGCGCCAGCAGACAAGGACAGAAGGGATACGTCAGCACCACGGGTCGTTCACTTCGAAAGTTGAAGTTAGGACACCTTGCTAAGTGCTTACGTCTCTGTTCTCTGCTAGCTCTAAAATGATATCCAAGTTCGAATACCAACACGTCCGACACACAACAGTGCAACTGTTCATTTACTGACCAAACTTCATCGGAACTAGAAGTACAGATTTTTGGGCTAGTTCGTTCGTTGCCGTAATTGAGGTCATAGCGCTGGATCGAGAGACAAGAAAGACGACAGGACGTGCACTGTCGTCTTTCTTGTCCGTGTCGATCCAGCGCTATGAACGCAATTACTTCATATAAGAACGGCGCACAGCACAATTCGTGCTGTTATCGCCGATGCGACTGATAATTACCAATACAATACTCGCACGCTTGATGAATAACTTAAAGAGTAGGCTGTAATCATGGAATTCAAACCGACCGGTGGTCAAGGCGTAACCTACTACTATAGATACTGTACCTTAAAGCAGTTTCGACATCGCCTCAGAGATCGGGCGGCGAACGCGGGTATGGGAAGCCTAATTTCAGAGGCGATGGTTTCGAGAAATGTGGATACCTGGCAGCGAGTACCTGGCATGAACTAAGGCGTAAGTACTTATCTTACGTCACATGGGACGGCCACATTATAGGCGATAAAAGCATAGTTGTTTCTATAGCACTTTGACACATGATCTCCACAATTTCAGGACACGTTCCGAGCAGAGGATACTCCTTTTAGGTTAAAAGACCCAAGGGAAATTACATTACCGCAAGTGGTGAACGTGAGCCAGGAATAGAGGAATTATCTCGACGTCTCCCGGAAATGATCATCCCGCGTCTAGCTTCGCTCCGTTCACCTGTGCTGGTAATATACCAGGTGCATGGTTTTTTTTTTCTTTTTTTACTTTTTTTGCTGCACCAAATTTTCAGAAATGTCCTGCGGCAGATAGCACAATTCTAACCCTTCATTGAAATTACTCAGACGAGGCCATTACTCCTACGAGAAATCGAAATGCTTAATTGAAATAAAACATATATAATTACGCTATTTAACTTTTTCATTGGCTATTTTACAGAATTTCATGACTACATCAGTTTCGAGATATTAATTTTCAGTTTCCGACGAAATGCATTGGCGCTCCAGTTACTTTTGTGCTTCAATGCATAGAATGACGTTTGCTCCAAAAAGTAAGCGGAACAACACTGCATTTTACCGCACGTTTGACACCGCATATCTCAAAACCGGTGCCAACCTCAGAATTCGGTCCAAATGGATATGGCGTGCGAGCTCACCAACTACAATTCGTAGATTTAAATACGTGCCGTAGACTAATTAATTAAAATGTAATTAGTGTACATACGTTAATTATTCTATTAAACATTTAGACTTCTCGTACATCGAGTACTTTAGCTCTATGGTTAAAATTGTGCTATCTGCCACAGGCGATTTTTAAAATTTTGATGCAGCTAAAGAAAATCACCCTATCACACTTCCTTTATTTAGGTTTTCTTATGCATTTCCCTCACTCAGTCCGTGTATATTATCGTGTTTTATCTTGTCCATAAACGTGTTGCCCTTTGCGAAATAGCGGGTTACTGGAGACGTGAATATGATCGGGCGGGTTGGTGGCGGCACCTGGTGTTGCAAAGTTCAACCAGAAAGGACCCAGAGATAACTGCGCAGCAACCAACCATTTTAAACTTAGCTGCAGCTTTAAACGGCCGAAAACAACGCAATCGCTAACATGCAGCCTTTTCTTTGTTTTTATTTTTTCAACAAGAACACCCATGTAAAACGAAAACGTCCGTGTTTAGAGCATGTCATCCGAGATCGAACAACACCCACGCGCACAATCTCGGAGGCAATGTCTAAAGCTTTGTAGTTGGAGATACTATCACATTATGCCGCCGCCGGCGTTGTTGCTGATGCTGCAGTTCATGTCTTGGGTATTCCGTGAAGGTTAATACGACTACGGACAAGCTAAAACTCATTAGCATGTACAGAGCGGTCCAAGGTTAAAAAGGGAACACTCAAATGTGCGGTTCTCATCTTGCTGGCGCCGCAGCTGGAAGTGGCTGCAGACGCAATGTCAGTGCATTGCACAGGTGTGTCCAAAGGATTCAGGGCTACCTCCCACAAGTTATTTGCTGCAAGTCTAGGCGATTGTACACTTGACAGAGAGGATCGTCCGGACATACTCTACACATACCTTTTTTTTCTTTTAATGTTTCCTTTAACAGTAGACCGCTCTGTACATCATGAGAGCTCTGTGTGGTCAGACTGCATAGTGAATAATGTGTCAATTCGATGAAGGCCCTGCTGTTCCAGAAACTAACCTGGAAGAGTATGAGAAAAAAAGTAACCAAATTTTCTCCCTTACGGGAAACTTCCTGGACCATGCGGATTTTTGCACAACTGATCATGTGCCCCAAACGTGCCTGTTTTGCTCTTTTTCGGTCGCCTCGCGGTCAATATCCAGGTGCGCTAGAGCGCGCTCGTGGACCTCCTGTCGGACCAGGTAGAAGCCCTGCAGCACGCGCAGCATCATCGAGTACAGGTCCTTCGGTTCGAAGCTTGGCTCGTTGTGGCCTACAAAGAAGAAAAAAAAATCGATACCCGTAATTTTTATGACACACTCGATACCGTCGCCGACTTTTTGAAGGTGATCGCTTATTGATCGATTATTCCCTCTTGAAGCTAAACATTTCGACAGAATTACCTGTCTGGTTGGGAATTCGAATTCGGTTGGCCACCTCCGAAGAATACCCCCTGAAGAAGGAGCCGAATTGGTTCCGAAACGTCGGGCTAGTAAATTTCCTTATTTGGTTGGAGTCAATCTCTAAGTCTTTATTATTCCCTCTTGTTTCTTTCGCGTTTTCTTTGTTTCCCCCTCTCGATCTCTCTTCCCTTTTTTTTTTTTTAAATTAATTTTTGGCGTGAAGCTCGTGAGAGATGCCTCAGTCTGCCGGCTATGAACGGAAGCCAGGAGGCTATGAATTGTACTGTTTATCAGCGGTAAAAGAAAATTCCGGCAGAACCCAACTCCAAATCAAAGTCGGCGTTAATTCGAGTAGCATTCAAGCAATGTAGGGACACGCCATATTTTTGAAGAAATCTGCGTTTAGATTCTGTAGAGGCCATTCTTCTGAGATTCCATTGCTTCGGCTCTATGCGACGCACAATCTCTCCGGGATCAGCCCACTTTGCTATGAACTTCGCTGGCCAGGACTGGCCATGACCATGATGGCACGACGACGGCTGTATGACAACGACGCTGTGACGAAGAGGGAATGACGTCGATATAATAACGCGAAGGCCGTATGTTAACGACGATATGTCGACAATGGGTTGACATTTGTGAAATGATGACAATGGTATATGGGGTATGCATTGACCCTTGATCCGCGAGGCGGCGACAGCATCGCCGAGCAGCCGCGCCATGTCTACGGTCATCGGTTCGTCCGTTCGTCGCGGAAGTATTGGAGATCGCTATCGTCCAAGCCGTCGTGGGGAGTTCGCACACAGCAGTGTTCTGTGCGCGGAGCCGTGAGTGCGTGTTACCACGTAGAAAGTACTTGAATTAGTGTATCTGCATGCACGGAGAGACTGTACGTGCCGCGATTGTACGCCAATGCAGCGGCATAATGGTAACTGCGCGGTGTCACCGTCTTCTTTTAAGAGAAGCCACGGTGCGAGCAGATTTTCATTGAATGACTGTGAATGACGAAGCTGCGAGTGCAAACAGACAGCTTAAGCGTCGAGATCTAAAAATTTGAAATTCAATTTGAAAATTGTGGTGGCTGCAGATCGAGTGGGAGCACTTACTACTTTTCAAAATAAAACGATGTTAACGCTAATTTGCACGACGTCAATGAATGGCATTTACGGGACTACGTAAATGCTGACGGTCATTAAAAAGTAAAGAAGTTACAAATACAACATACTTGTTTCTTTCGAAAGCTGCGCGTCTCTAACCAGCACTAAAACACATGCACGGCACGCAGCGGTTGTGGAGGTCTGAAAAACCATTTGAAAACAACCGCTGACAACTGCTGCATCTAATCCCTCTCCGACCGCGACATCCCATTACCGTGGTTATGGGATGCACACACAATTCACACGCCTATTTCCAAAAAGAAAGAAAAAACGCGAACAAAAATAAACGACGGACGCTTGCTCTTCTTTCCGACAACAACGACAACAACAATTTGACGAACGGCTGCTGCACCCAGCCGCTCGTCAAATAATTATTGCCTTCCTGGATATGTATAATTTTAGTTGCTCGCACGACACACAACTTGTTCCGTGCACAAGATAGTCCTTGATGTCGGTGAAATCCACGTGAGGCAGCAGCCCGACAAATATAAACAGCGTTTTTCAGCTCAAGTGGGTCGGCGCCGCCGCACAAGCGCGCTTTTTCTTCGTAGCGCAATCGCTCAGGTTTATCTAAACTGCGTGCGTATGCACTTAAGTCCATTATAGTCACCTAACACACCAATTGACTATAAATACTGATGTGCAACCTTCCGTTGAACCGTCCATTGCGCTGCTGCCAGCGCCTAGGCAGCGCATAGGCCGCCTAAGAATGGCGACCGCCAAGATGGTGGCAACCGCGGACGACGGTAGCGCTCCTCGCGGATGACGTCAAGTGCATACGACAGCGCGAAAAGCAGGACGAGGACAATGGGTTGACGACACGTGTATGACGACGATGGCGTGACGAAGGCGGTATTACTGGGATTGGATGACGAAGCTGGAATGACGGCGATAGAACGACCAGCCAGACGGCATCGAAATGACGACGACTGAATGACGGCGACTATATATGACGACGATGGCATGAAAATCACTATTGAATGACGACAGCATCATTGAGGTTGACGGAACTACGAAGGCGGTATATGACGACGGTCGAAAATGGGACGATATGTTTCTGAAATGAAGACGGTGGTACGACGAGAACGTCACGACCACCGCATGACGACGCTGAGATGATGACTGCATGACGCGAGCCTGATGACAAAGCTGGAACGACGACAATGGAATAACTAAGACAGCACCCCGACCACAAGCCTAGGGTGGCTAGAATTCTAGCCACCCTAACGGCGGTGCGCGGAACCGCTGTCCGTGCAACATAGCAGTACTGAAAAGCAGTACAGGCTCGTGGCGTCATCTGTTGGGACAGAGGCAAAACGCCATAGCTCTGACTCAGACTCCGAGACAGCACTGTCCTGCCAACGCAATCTCGAAGGCCATCGCTCAGATAAAACCTGAAGGAAAGGGTATCTTTCTTTTCTAAATGGTATCTTTCCTACCTAAATGAAACGTATCGAGGCCCCATAAAGGCAATCTTTCTAGAGACCGAAATCTCGGAGCCTTTAGCAACGGTATTTCACGTGGACTCCAAGATTCTCTACCCTACGCTGTTCCTGAAGCGTCGGAGGTCCGCAATCAAAATTCTGTGATGCACACGCTGCATAGGGTAAATAATTACTGCATTTGTTTAGCTGTCAATATTCTATATGACTTATTTATTTCCGTACTTAACGTCAATTAAAGCGTGAAAAAGCGTCGAGATTAACAGCACTGCAGTCAAGTCACGAAAGCCAAACAGCAGTAAACACAATTAATTTTAGACAAGAAAATAACGCCTCAAGGTCGCTAGTACGTGTTTTCAAAAATTACAATAATCACAGGGGCAGAAGTAAAGAGTAATCCCAAATCTTGGTCCCACTATTAAAGCTAGATGCTGATAATGATTTTATTGGCATCCCATCGAATAGGAGCAACAACAGATATAGCCTGCAAGACCTAATTACAGTTACAATTACAACCTAATCAGCTTTTACGTCGATCCCGGTCTAGCATTTTGCCATTTCTCCTTGATGTTTTTTTTTTTTTTTTTTTTTTTGCTTCATTAAAATATATGCCTGTAACGACTCCGGTTCTATCAATCTCGCCCTTGCTTTATTTTTGCACCGATACTTTAAACGTATCTTGCTTATCTTGACTGCTGACCAGTTAATGCTTCCATCCGCTTTGCATACTGGCGCTTCTGAAAGCGCGGCCGTTTCCTACGAGTCTTGCTGGCTCTTGGCATTACATTACGATGTGCCCAGTCGTCTTCAGGCTTTATTTCCTTTTTTTTTTATCACACACAAGCAGTGTTGCAAATATTTGCTTCGGTATGTTTTTGTCATCGGGCAAGTAGCTCGGGCCTCAAACAGCAACGCATTTATTTCCCTTCGCATTATCGTGCAGATTTTCCCTCCTTAGTTCTTTCTTGGCGTACTTGTAAATCTCCATGGCCTTTCTTGTTACCATTGTTCGCACTTCCTTTTTAATAACTCCCAGTTATCCATTTTCACTTTCGTTCACCCATACACACAGCACAAGTACAGCGCTACTGAGTTCCCGTAAGCGCCGTGTGCGTTGAGATGTTTAAAGAAAGAGAGAAGAAAAAGATCAAATGGCGAGACAGTATACATTTTGCGTTCTCAAATTTACTTTCGAAAACCGAGAATGCGACTCTTTCAAACCATTTCGATCAGCTTTACCTTTGATGTCGTAACGCGCCCCAAGTAGTAAGCGCTCATTTCACATTAAAGTGAAGGAAAGTAAGGAAATCCCTGCTGACCGCACAGTAAATTTCCCGCTACATTTGTTGACGCCTGGACGACGGTCAGCAGTGGGGGTGCATTTAACGGGAGGGAGAGAGGATAGGGTACGAGAAATGAAACTATTTACATGCTGTACGATGAGATAAAACAAACAACAAACAAATAAATAAATAAGCGACTATGCAAACATGAAAGAGTCGTGGTATCGGCGACCCGCCGCCGCCGCCGCTTCTCGTTCGCAGTCACGTGAACGGCATCGCGAGTGAAAGAGAAAAAGGAGGAGCCACTCGTCTTCCGCTGCAAGGACCGGCTCACGTTTCGAACTGCCGGCCAGCGAAAGTCGCGCGATTTCCGTGTGCCGCGGCGAGCGAGAAAGAGAAAGGGAGAGGTCGCACGCTACTACTACCAGCTGCGAGATGGCCACGCCGGGGCCGCCTCAGAAAGCGATCGTCACCGCCAGCGCAACCGTCGCCAGCGTCGCCGCGTCCGGCGCCACCGCATCCAACACCGCGTCTGGCTTCACGTTAGGCGCCGCGCCCGCCACCACCACGCCTGTCTTCTTGTTTGGCGTCCCTCCTGCCGCATCGTCGAACGCGGCGTCTGGATTCACGTTAAGCGCCGCGACCGGCACCAAGCCAGGCACCAAACCAGGCGCCAAGCCCGGCACCAAACCCGGCACCAAGCCCGGCACCAAGCCCGGCACCAAACCCGGCACCAAGCCCGGCACCAAACCCGGCACCCCGACCGGTGGCGCGTTGGAGAACAAGTTCTCGATGCTCAACCTGAACTTCTGGGACCCCATCTCGTTCGAGCACGAGGAGTCGTCGCCTCAGTGCCGCATGCGGACCAAGCGCGACATCATGGACATCTACGCCGAGCCGCCGCCGGGCGTGTACATCGCTCCCGAGGAGCACAACATCACCAAGATCCACGCCCTGCTGCTGGGTCCCGCCGACACGCCCTACGAGGGCGGCTTCTTCCACTTCCTGATACAGTGCCCGCCCGACTACCCGATCCAGCCTCCGCGCGTGCGCCTCATGACCACCGACGCCGGCCGCGTGCGCTTCAACCCGAACCTCTACGAGAACGGCAAGGTGTGCCTCAGCATACTGGGCACCTGGGATGGGCCCGCCTGGAGCCCCGCGCAGTGCATCGCGAGCGTGCTCATCTCCATACAGTCCCTGCTGACGGAGAACCCGTACTACAACGAGCCGGGCTTCGAGACCGAGAGGCGGCTGGGCGACTCGAAGCGCTACAACCTCATCGTGCAGCACGAGACGATCCGCGTGGCCGTGTGCGACGCCGTCGAGGCCTGCCTCGATGGACGCTCGCTGTGCCCGCCGACCCTGAGGGGGGTGATGCTGAACGCCTTCCCGGACTACTACGACAAGTACGAGCAGGTGGTCAAGTCAAACATGGATCTCACAGGTGCGCGCATGTTCGACCCGTTCGGCGCCAGGAGGGGCCTGTACCAGTACGAGACGTTGCTCAAGCGGCTGCAGAAACTGAAAGAGGGAGTCCGAAAGTGGCTCGAGACCCCGCCTGAACAGAGAGAATAAGTGGCTCATGTTTCTGTGTCGTGGCCCGGGAGCACGCAAGAAGCTGAATCTACTATGTGATTTTTTTTTTTTTTTTCGTCTCTCTCTGTCGTTCCTGCGTAGCCATCTCAGACTGGACGTGAAAGTAAAGCGAGACTTTTTTTTTTTTTTTTTGTTTTTTGAAGCTGTTAAGCTGCGCGAAACAACAGTGTTGTTAACTGTGAGACAGAGTGGTTCGTCTCAGTAGTTCAATGCATTCAAATAAAAAGCTTGACAGCGAATATGTCATTTGTCATTTCCTGTACACCTTTGGTCACGGCACCTGTTGTCTGAAGCTTCGTTCGTTATATGCAGGCAAGACAAGGATTCGGCGATGTCCTTGTCTTAATTGCATTCCTATGGCCCCGTGTCATCAATTTATCTGCTGAATGTCGCGTTTAGGGCGAGTTGATACGTCTTAACCTCCTATGCATAGCACACACACACACACAAAAAAAAAAAAAAAAAAAAACGGAGGACACGCACGTAGCGCCGACTCTCAGCTGAACATTTGTTCACGAGAAACCTTGTGTAAATCAGCAGCTCACGTTAATCGCCATCCACATCTCATCTCCAAAATTCAAGTTACTTGAAGCTACAGTTCAGCTTCAATAATCTTTCGGACTAGCTGGTTGCGGTTCTTCCTGACAATCACTGTGCTGTCAAAAATAATTGACAGCCACACTCTGCAATTAGTCAAGAAACCCGCCACTGACAGGAAAAACAGAGTTTTGACCTTCTTTGCCGACTGTGCGGCTGTCAACCGTTTTTTTTTTTTTTAATAAAACAATGAATGCCGAGAAGATTCGTGGCCCAAATAATCACAGAATTTATTGAAGCTGAACTGATGGCTATAGGCTTGGTGAAATGTGTGTGTCGAAACCATCAATTGCACTATTATCAGTTGAAAGTAAAATATACGTGTCTGTCTCCATCTCTAATTTTTGTGTCCTCGTGTGCTATACGTAGAGTCGCCTAAACTATTCGAGGACAAATCCATTACTTCACTGATCGCTGACACGTTTACTTTTTCCTCATTAGGCACATATTTCGCGACAGTGCAATCAAAGCAGAAGTAATGAAGCGTCAAGGGCGGGGCTACAAAATGTCTCTATAAGCAACAGGACTCTCCAGAAGCTAATACGCGCTAGCAGGCGCTTCATTGCACCTAACATTTGCAACGGGGACGGGCTGCGAGGGCATTTCGGAGCCATCTTGGTTCCTTCAGATTGACGATGGAGAGTGATGAAAGAGTAGGGGTAAGGACGACGAGTTTTTTTTTTTTTTTTTTTTTTTTTTCTTAATGTGTGTTGTACTTTTGTTGTCGATGATAGGTGGTAGTATAATGAAAACATGGTGACGATGCGGAGCTGGATGGACAGCTCAATAGACAGCTCGATAGACAGCTCGATAGACAGCTCGGTGGACAGCTCGACGGACAGCTCGATGTAAACGCTTCGTCAAGTTGTCTAGGCCTGCCTCCGCCGGGTTGACCGAACTAGCTCCCGTGAAAGCGCGAAGCAGTTGCAAGCTATAGCGCTCGAGTATTTGTGTTCCTGTCTCGCTGTCAAACGTTTCGCGCTTTCACACAAGGTGCTTCAACACCAAATAGACCAACCAATTACGTGAATGAACTCACCCCGACGTTCGCTCAGTCCGACCTGCTAGCGTTTACGCGAACCTGGCGAGTGGTTTTCATCCGGACAAGCCGATTCGACCCGCCTCCGTCGGGTTCGCAGCCGGAGTACTTCGTGAAGCTCAGAGTCGCATAGTGGCATAGCATATGTAGCATAATCGCATAACTTTTTTTTACTGTAAGCACCAGAAACTATTGCTAGTCAGGAAATACACCATGGCCGCCATGCGACGTGTTCTTGCGCGTGCGTCTCGGCGGTTCGCCGCTACTTCTTATCGCGTGAGACAGCGATTTCAAACTGAAATTCCGGGTTAAAATGCGCCCTAACAGCCAGCTTCGTCACCCGGTTGTCATCATGCGCGTTGTCATACAGTTATCGTCCGCCGATTGCCGTCATACGATCGTCATCAGTCCTGAATATTCATCGCGTTGTCGTATTCTTAGGTCAAGCGTCGCAACTTTACTGTGTTAATACTAGGCAGTTCGCGATAAATATGTGTCCAACTTGGCCGTGTGCTCTATACTTGAAAATGGTCGACAAACAACAGCGTCCTTCGCAAATACCGAATTGGTGTAAGAATTCCCTCAGCGTGTGTTATCTGAAAAGCACTGCACATAAATAGAACCTATGTCCTACTGTTTGTTGTAACACCATTTCAATATAACACTGATGTATTATACACGCACATCCCTTTTAGTCACAGTATCTCCATAAGGACACGCAACTTACTTTTGAATATTCAGAACAGAGTATCAATCTTGAACATAAGCGCTGAACGCAAGCGTGACATCCTTATAACAAAAAAAAACAACATCGTAAGTCAGTTTAGTACGGAGATTATTGCAAGACAATGGTATTTGAAGAGGTGCACAAGCTTGTTTGACGACAAGGTTGACAAGTTACTCGGTATCTCTACTGTAAATTACTGTTCTTTCTTGCATCGCCATGCCGCTCAACTCAATAATAACCCGCAGATATATTTATAACAAATATTTCACTTATTTTCGTGATATAATGTACCATCTATAGGAATATCCGTAATCGGTTATTTATTTAAGATTATGATGACAGGTCCGACGTGGCTTAAATATTCAGGCCTACAGCTACAACACTTTGTTATTCTGGAATGTTGATGCCATGTTTAAAGAAAAAAAAAACATAAATTTGGAGGCCTTAAAAAAGTTCGTACCATAATTCGTGACTGGAGAGAAACGATATCGTAAATTTATGCACTCCAGCACTGCGCAAAAGTTCTTTTGTCATGGCAAACGCTCTAAACCGAAATGTCACCTGCGTTGCTGCCTGTATTCATGTAAATAGGGGCTCGAAGCTCTTCGAGCGACTGCATTCACCACTGTCTTTAGAGCCTTACTCGGCATCTCCAAAGACTCAGTGGACGGAACCAATCCTGCCTGATTGACTGAAAAAGAAGTCGAAAGAAAAGAACAGTTCCGAAAGAGCACGGCAGGGGCACATCATCACCTATGACTTCGAGCAGCACCTCAGCGTACACGAGAGGAGTCGGCGGTAGGAGGCGATACTTCAGCGTCCTCAAGACGCGAAGCTCGGACTGGACCACGCTGTGGCAGCCGTACGAATCACCAGCCGATTTCAGCAGGTCCCGAACGTCCACGCTATTCAGACCCTGGAGAGACAGAAAAAAAAAATAATAATCACGACACTGCACGAGAAAATTGGTTTCTCCGTCTGAAAAAAAGCAAAAAGAAATTTAGGAAAAGAAGAAAAGAAAGAAATTGTGGGGTTCAAATCCGAAAACTATTCTTTCAAAACTCTATTATCGTTGGTTTTGCGGTAAGAGGTTGATTACTAGAAGACAATGTTGAAAGCCAAACTTCCACTTTCTTCTCCTTTATTTATTTCTTTTCTAACGCCGCGACTGTGGTGCCTGTACGTCAGTGTGATGTCACAGATTTCAAAATACTTTCGCGTCCTTGGGCCATTTTAAACTGCGCAAGCTTCGTGCCCGCAGTCTTTGGTTCCTACAGGGCCTGTTCACGTGACCTCACATGCGCCAGATTCTTGTCCTATTCACGCGTAGCGTGGATAACCGGTGGACCATATTAGAGTTACAGAATGGATACCAAGAGAAGGGAAGCGCAGTCGAGGACGGCAGAAAACTAGGTGGGGTGATGAAGTTAGGAAATTTGCAGGCGCAAGTTGGAATCAGCTAGCGCAAGACAGGGGCAACTCGAGATCGCAGGGAGAGGCCTTCGTCCTGCAGCGGACCTAGAATGTAGGCTGATGATGACGATGATCTAGCCTCCTATACGCCGCGGTGCTGGCGGTGCCTGCCAACTTGAGCCGCTGGGTATATGCTCGAGTTCGCGATGCATCCGTCGTGGTTGCTGCAGCGTCATTCGAGCTTCGACATCCGGCTCTCACCTCCGATTCCCGCGTACTGCCTCTGCTCGAGCCAGGCGGCGCGCGCAAGATCCGGGCATCTCGCCTAACGAACACGAGGTGGTGGTTGCCTCCGTACGAACAGCGATTGAAAAGGCAGTTTCTCACGAGCGCTAATTTCCGATCGCCGGACAGCAACGCGCCGCCTCTTCGTCCCTCCCCACGCTCGCAACGGACTTTCATAGCCCTTCTAGTCGTTATCTGGCCGCTTAATCAAGCACCGAGACCTGCTCTTTCGTGCTGCACATGGATTCTGAGCACGACAACACTGCGCCGTGCTCCAGCATGGTATAGCGTCATCACAGCGAATCGGACCGCCTAAAGCCCCTTCATCAGATTACGCCTTTTTTTTGACAGCGCGATGTAGTAGTATGGAGGGACATTAGGACCGACAACCCTGGCTTTACGACACTCTCAAAAAAGCTCTTGGAGGACACAGCTTTGTCGAGAAGTGCGTGAACTCGGACTCCGCGTTCCTCAACGGTTCGCTTGAGCAGCTCGAAGGAGTACTACTGGGCGCAGATGAAGGGGAGCGTGTTCGCAATGATCGAGCGCTCTTTCTCAGCCTCAGCAAGTTCGAGCTCCACAACGAGCACCTGCTCGAACTCATCGAGAGAGTCGGCGCTGGCCGAGGCGCACCGCCGCAGGGTCGGCGCCATAGCCAGCTGTATGCCTACAATATGCTTCGTAAAAGTTCGATTCCCACAGTACACAGGATCTGCATAATTTTTCCTACTTCAGTATTTGTGAACAGTTTATAAATTCCTTAGTCTGTTATAGTCCGGCACGGACAGACATGCCACGCTGGTCATGTTCACGACTGCCCTTCCGATACTCAGTCCCGGCCTTCTTTTTCCGTTCTCTCTCTCTCTCCCTCTCTATTGTTGGCTCAGCGGAAATTTCATGCTACACAGAAACGTGTTCTCCATCGTCGGTTTCTTTTGCTTAACAATTTATCAAGTCATAACTCTCATCGCCTGTAAAAGTACGGTCAGTGTGACGTCACAGATTGGAAAGCCCCCGCATTTCGGCCGTTGGGATTCAGTAAAAGTTCTTGAAACAACCTAAGTTCGATCTTCGGCTCTTTGAGAAAACAATGTAGTCCGTTTTTACAGATCAAAATTTAACTATAAAAGATAAAAAAAGATACACATGAGCAAACCGCATCAAAATTTGTGACGTCACACCGAACAGGTGCTGTAATTTCCAAGCGGTGCCACCTGTCTTCGGGTTTTGCGTCTCAAGCGCCGTTTCGCGGTAAGGGTGGCTTTTTTTTTATTATTTTGGTACTGTGGAAGGATAATTTATAACACAGATAAGATCATTTTTATCTATAGTGGCCCTGTAAAAGTAAAGGAGCCCTGGAACGTTTTTCTCGGGTCATCATAATTTGCTCCAGGCCTATTTTAGCATGTCATCGAACAGAGAGAAAAAAAAATGAAAGTTGACCCACGCAAACGCAAGTTGTTCAGATCAAAACGAGAGCTAGCCTCCACTCAAATCATCGCGGCTCTACATTGCACTCTCCCTTGACGTCAT
Organism: Dermacentor silvarum; assembly: GCF_013339745.2. Lineage (NCBI taxonomy): Eukaryota > Metazoa > Arthropoda > Arachnida > Ixodida > Ixodidae > Dermacentor > Dermacentor silvarum. Next base: position 214,705,449 of record NC_051156.1, on the reverse strand, counting down.
GCGGTGACACCTACAAAGCTTCATACACAATTAGTAGAGGGAAGCGTGGCGCTATAGTGTCTACGAGAGTAAAGTACCGCCAACGGCTTTCCTCATAGATAAAAAAATATAATTCATTCGCCTGCGCTGCATAGCTAACCTCCAAAGAAAGGACTTCAACTCCGGAACGTCGGCACTTGGGAGTGAGTACCGCTCGTTACAAAATGAAGTAGTGCCACTTACTGGCATAGTAAGTTTCCCGCACGTTATCTACACACATCCACCCTTACTCGAACGAAAACTTACACCCACCCTATCGCCAACGTGTGAGTGAATAGGCGCACACTTGAATCAATGTGCCGAAGCATGAGTGACGGCGACTACACCGACAAGACACGAATATGTTGGAAGCTGAATGTTTCGTGAGGGTCCGCAAAGCGAGGGACTAGCGATAATACGTCTTTGCTACGAGCATAGTCCCTTGGGACCATGCTACGAGGTACCGCAAAGTACAGAACATTTAAATTCCAAGCCTTTGTGCGCAGCAAGAACAAATTTATCGCAGCAGAGCACACCCGCGAGTGATTACGCTGAAGATAAACAATTAGATAGTAAAGTTCCTCGGTCACAAAGTCAGAAATATGACAAGCCGCTGGTTCAAAATGTTTGCCAAATAAAGAACGCAGAGCACACTGATCCCGATTTAATTCAAAAGCGGAAAGTTCGGACAGCTTGGAATACATTTATAGCACTGCTTTTAGTACAAGCTCCGTATACGCTGCTCGCGCCATTTGGACAAGGCGTAATGAGCTCTAAAAGCACTTACATATGTCCTCTATAGTGTCTACGAGAGTAAAGTACCGCCATCTACTCTTTCCTCCAGTCGTCTCCTCTCCTGAAGCGCGTGCATTTTTCTTTATGTTTTGCTTGCGAAAGGAAGTCGACGGTGGCGGCCCTAGAAAGTCCACGTTGAAACTTTCAGGCTGAGCGCGCGCCGCCGCCGCCGCCGCCGCCGCCGGCAACTGCGGCTGCGCAGAGGACTTTCAACATGGCTCTGAGGCGGGAAAAATATATATATAAAGAAGTCAAAGCGCGCGCTGTCATCGTCCAATCGGAGATACAGGAGAGAGCGAAGCGGCGTTGATCAAAGGATGGCGGTACTTTTCTTATATAGGGACTTTATAGGAAAGCTGCAAGCAGGGCAGTTCAGTCAGCATGGGAACAAATGGGTAGTACATGGATTCAGCTAGACTTCGTCCTTATGGCTTTAGATGGCTTCCGTGACATTACAAAGTGATTCCTTTTAAGAAAGTACTGCGTAATAAATAACGAAATAAACATTAAATTTGGACGACGACAGGATTTGAACACAGAACCTCTAGCATAGAAGCCCGGTTTTGAAATCATCACGCCACGGACGCAGCGAATATGCCCGCTTGCAGAGTCTTGTAACCTTCTGCATTAAACAAAATATTGGTTGTTTTGAAAGTTTAGGCCCAGGTAAAGCGTAATGAGCGACGCCACAAGAACGTCTGAAGCCCCAAGAACGAAGATCAGACAAATCCATGTATCTATCGCAATACAACTAACCTTAGCAATTCTGGTAAGCTACAGGATGACATGGATAGTGTATCCAACTGGCGCAACAATGGCGAATGCAGCTGAACACAACTAAATACAAAGGTATGCGCGTCTCCTCTCCCTTCAGATATATTCCCATATTCTATTAATGGTACTGCCCTGTCGGTTGTTAACTCCTATAAGTATCTTGGCCTGTATATCTATCACAAACAACCTTTCATGGAACATGCATGTTGAATATGTCACTAACAATGCTAACCGAGCGATTAGTTATTTGAGACTTTGCATCAGCACCCACCTCACTAAAGCTTATAAATATACTCTATATAAAGCACTCGCCCGTCCAAAATTAGAATATGCTTGTGCCATATGGGACCCTGCTCATACCTGTCTCGTCATTTCCCTCGAAAGCATTCAGAGCCACGCCGCCCGTTTTATTCTCTCAAACTACTCACGTCATAGAGTAATGAAAAGGAGACTGGATCTGCCTGAACTCTCGTTACGTGGCAAGTACTCTCGTCTGTCTTTTTCATAAAGTATATTACCTCAACCCTTCTCTTAAAGAAGGCATTTTCACCAAACCAGTTACATTCACATCGACCATCAACATAATTGAAGTGCCATCTTGTCGAACTTATTTGTACCATTCTTCCTTTTTGCCAAGGACTGCCAATGAATGGAACCGCCTTCCTGCCTCCACAGTCTCCATTTGTGACACCACTAACTTTAAGATCGCCGTTCAAAGTTCCTTATAGTTTTTTTTTTTTTAATTCTTGTCCTTTACTGCAAATATTGTATAGTTTCACTACCCCTTTCTGTTGTGCCTACTAGGCCTTGAAAGTAGGTTTAATAAATAAATACTACCCATCATTCCCATGATTGATAACGACCGCAGCGACAGATTTCCCTCTAGTAATCATTGTGTGAAACTATGGTGACACCAATAGCAGCAGGGCATTGGCGGAAGTCGGCGCGCTACGGTTTCCAAGCCTGCGCAGCCTGTTTGTGTCGCCAAGCCACCACGGATGGGTCCTCCGTGTTTGGTGCCCAATCTTTAACCGAAGCGTTCTTATAACGCCCACTCCCGGCATTTGCTGGCCGTGGCTGCTATACTACTGCTGGCGTCTTGCAAAATATCTCACACACAAAATAGAGGAAGCGAGTGTATGATGGCGGGAGCGAACGTCGGTCGCCGTCAGAAAGGCGAGCCCCGACGTTGCCAGCCCGATGGCGGGATCGCACCATCGGAGGTGGGCCTTTCTGACAGCGAAGAGTTCCACCCTAAACGCGCGATGCCGTCGCTGTCTAAGAGGGCGCTCGCTCATAGACCCAAGTAATCACTATAGAGCTCTGATGTGTGCTCTAGACCCAATAGCAACAGCCAGGGCCAACACCTTGGCTGACCGAGGGCGGCAATGAAGCCTCCGAAGAACCACAGAAACACAGTACGCAGTCAGACAGTGGGGTATGGGGTTTATTCTTTTTTTTTCCCCCACTTACCAGTCGGGTCACTCACGCGGTAATTATTTTCAGACGAGGCCTGTATGGTCCAAAACGACAGCGTGAATAAAATTGTCCACATTCAGCTTTCATCCCATTGCGTGCGTCAAAGCCCGAGCAAAAGAAAAAAAAAATCTATCACGCATTCAGTCGAGGCTCTTGCGCGTGTCTAAAGGTATAAAATCGTGCTCACATCATCTCTGCTCTCAAATGGAAGGCTCGTCCGAGTCGACGTAGGGAATTCGACGGCGCACGCACAAACAGTAGTACAGCACGTAAAAGGCGGACGTGAAGGCGAGGAACAACAGGCCGAGTCCCATAGCCGCCACCGCGCCTTCCCGCCACTCGCGAGTCCTGGTGCCCTTGGGCGACGGAGGCAGGAAGCGAAGCAAGAGCACGGCACTGAGTCCCATAATCCACAGGAGGCCCAGGATAGACGCGGACAACGACAGACCGCACGGGTGACGGTAACCGCGCGAGGTCATGGAATACACGAGGGGCATATTCTCGTCGTCGACGAACCATCTCCCACGAGCGGGTGGCCCTTGCCGAACGCAGTTGCTCGGGCCGCAGATCCTGCTGCTGCCGTTGCTGTCCGACGACGAGGCCGTCTCCGAGTCGTAGGAACCGTCCCGCCACGAACGACGCTCTCGCGGCGGCGTAGTACTTTCCGCGAGAGATTCGACCGATCCTCCGCTACTCGCTGCCGACGCCGCGTATCCTCGGTTGCCGTAGGCCTGCTGCGAAGCCCGTGCATTGGGGTTGGACGCCATGGTTGCTGGCGTTGTTGCGGCAGACGTGGCCGGACGGGCGGTTTTGCGTGGTTGGCCGGGAAGAGCGTTGGCCAGTGGCTCTAGAGGTGGCGATGAGTGCGTGCGGCCGCGCTTTGCCCTGAAGTGATGGGCAACCACTGAACTGCACGTTGACATTCCTCGGCGTGCCTCGTAAGGTAGAGATTAAACGCGGTCGCGTCTTTTTATTCATTTGTCGCGATCGTTACGACGTGCCTTTGAAAGAACTGCGTGGATAAGAAGACTGCGAACGTCAGGCAGCGATGATCATTGCACGCAGGCGCAGTACGCTTGGAACGACATCGCAGAGAGTCATCGTGACGTTGTTTGAGAGAAAAGTGTGGCAAGCAGATGTCTCTGATCATAGCCTCCTATCTAAGAGACTGCGGTCTGATCCGAGAGGCTGTTTCGTGTTTACCCTAACGAAGCATAGCTCATGGTGAATTCCGGTGACGTCAGCTTTCGCTGCGAGATGGAGATATAAGTGGCAGCACCGTCGCCGCGTTAGTGTGGATCATACTGCATGCACTATACTTCATCGTTCTTACGCATGTCTATTCGGCTTTTTTTTTTTTTTCTTAACGCTCTGTTAAAGATTAACAGATACAAAGATCAGTTAACGAGCTCCGTCACTGTGAGTGACAGCGTATTAGCCATGCATGTTGCTTCACCCAGGCTTCTATTTATCGCAGTAACAATAAAAAAAGCAGCATTTAAGCACAAAGCTGTATATTTGCACGGTTACGGGCACGATGACGATGCCAAACAGTCCCAATCATTTTCAGGTCCGAAATCATTACGGCGTTTTTTTTATATAAAAGCAAATAATGACCATGCTGTGCACAAGAGCGCACAATAAGAGCAGATATAAGTACGATTTGAGCAGGGAGGCACCTGTTACAAGACACAGGATCGTCGTTTTCTTTAATGTCGCCCGCGTACTGCACGAGTTTGATCTCGTGCAATCGCTCGTATACTCCGAGCCTCCTGGGAAGACGTTTCAACAACTGTGTTTGCATGTATGCGAAAGCAGTGTCTCAAACTTCACAGCGCATCACCGTAACATCACGCAGAGTTCACACGTGGCGCGTCCCCGTTCGTCCGAAACAAGCCGGAACTTGTTTCCGGCGAGTCCTTTGATGCGACACACTTATACAAGCACCGCGCCTCAATCTATTTCGCAGTGCATTAGCGCCCGCCGTGGTGGTTTAGCGGCTATGGCGTTGCGCTGCTAAGCACGAGGTCGCTGGATCGAATCCCGGCGGCATTTCGATGGGGGCGAAAAGCGAAAACGCCCGTATCCCATGCATTGGGGGGCATGTTAATGATATCCAGGTGGTATAATATATTCCGGAGTCCCCCACTACGGCGTGCCTCATAACCAAATCGTGGTTTTGGCACGTATCACCCCAGAATTCAATTCAGCGCATTACCGCCGCTTACACGGATGCAACGCGCCGCTGTCGTATTCACGTGGACGTGAAACATGCTGCTTCACTAAAATTATCTCCGTATATGAAAAATTAAATTACAGTGTTTTGCGCACCACAAACAACATGTGATTATGAGGCACGTCGTAGTGGAGGACTCCGAGTTGATTTTGACCACCTGGGGTTCCCCGACGTGCACCTAAATGTAAGTGCACAAGTGGTTGTGCGTTTTTTTTTTTTTTTTTCGTTTTTTTAGCCCCCATCGAATTGCCGCCGCCGCGATCATACACACGATCTCGAGCTCAGTAGCGCAACGACCCCCTGCATCAGCCAACTGTCAAAGGTGCCGCAGTGTTCCTATCTTTGAAAGCGGTCGAATAAGAAAGTACCGTCAACAGCTGTCCGCGAGACATTTGATAGCCTTCAATATCTAGACAATTTGGAGACGCATGCGTCAGTTTCCAGTCCCTTCGTGTCGCGGATATGGCAAAAGCAAAAGATTATATATTGTCATGATGGTGATTATCTTTTTATGTCATTAATATTGTGCGCCTTCCGCATGTCTTTATTATTGTTGTTATTAATCATGTAAACTTATGTAAAAAACACAAATATAGAAAGAGAAGAAACAGATAAACAAAGGGCAAAATACGAAAGCACATCACAACAAACGGCCTTTCCAGAAACAAAGCATTTGGTTGATAAGAACTCCGCTCTTGATCTTTATCAATTTAGAATGATGAAATATGCTTTCAAACCCATTCTTGTTATTTCACGATAAGAACTTCATGATTTGAACAGAAAAGTAGTCGGACCTTGAACATTCCTTAAAAATTCTGCGCTGAAACCTTAGCAGTACCGGCGCGTCGCTGTGACGTCATACATTTCGAAGTATATTTACATGTTACGGCCATTCTGGCGCAAGAATATCTGTCCAATTTCAGTCTTTGCCACCTTCAGAATACAATGTAGACCATTCTCACGGGTAAAAAAAATAATAATAAAATAACTAGCCTCGAGCAGACACCATCCAAATGCATGACGTCACGGCGAACTGGTATCGCGTCTTTTCTGGCTTATTAAGCCTCCTCTAACATCAAGACTGGCTTTATCGCTATCGCAAACGCGCAATTTCCTAACACAGCTCAACCTAATACTACCTTTACTATCCCTTCAAGATGGCGTTTTAGCTTACGAGCTCGTATCTTATTACTGCACGGGAGCGAAAAAAATTGCTTCGGTTGGCAGCCATATAGCACCAGCTTTGATGGGGTTTGCCGCAGTCAAAATGATGTATTTGAATAGGAAAAGCGTAGATGTTCCCCAGGATGGGTCTCCTCTTTAAATCTGCTCTCTAGCATGCTATGAACGGTTGTATCACCTACCCCTACAAGCCCGCCTTAGAGTTCAAGTACCACGTGTGCGCTGCGCCAGAAACTGAACATCTCGCGTCATTGAAACTCCCATTTTCTTATTCTAATTGTCTCTATTCCGTTAGCGCATGTACCGAAGGTCATTCATCAAACATTAACAGCCAAAAATAATAAATGAAGGTTAGAAGCAGCACACACGGGAGCTGTAGAACAAAGTTATGCTACTAGAAGTATTATGTAATGCACCAATATTCCTATACTACAAATTTGAATATTGCTGTTATCATTTATATATCACTGACGCCCGTATCCCTACCCTCTCTGTCTAATGCAAGGCCTGTAATTATTTTTAGATATAAATAAAAAGATACGCAGGTGTAATGACGCCGCGACATAAACGTGCAACCAGTCTACCCTACAAAATCACAACGCCGGACAAAAATTTTACAATGGCAAAGAAAGTACAAATAGCGACGAAAAGAAAAAAAGGTCTACGCCTGAGCACGCTCTTTGTATGTACTTTTGTTCGTTACCTCGCGCAGGTTTGTGCGACGGGAAACATACTCATCAATAACTTATGAATTGTGTGCGAAATAAGATATTTACTTAATATATTTAAAAAGAAGGGGGGATGAGTAGCGTGTTCCGCTGAAGAAGAAGGGAAAGAGTTTTGACTAAAAACAGACTTTATTACCACGCTTAAGACCTAGTTTCCCCGACACAACACACCGAAACCGCGATTGTCCGATCGGAGGCAAACGTCCAGCCGGTCGTCGACCGAAGCACACGCTCGTTCTTCAAGTCACATATGTAGTCTCGGAGCACCAACAAAGCCGTAGCTATGTTGTTCCATCGACAAAGTAGCACATTTCGATAACTGTGTACAGGACCACGCCACTTCATCGACGGAAACCCTGTACTACGACGATGGCTTTCCGAGCGAAGTCCTCGGAGCGCTTGCACACACATACACAAACACACGCACACCAGACAACGAACCGCAATCTTCGTCCACAGAAGCCACACGAACCAGACGCGCGCGCCGCAGTGATCCGACTCAGCCCGAAAGCGTGCTCCCGTGCTTCACTATCCTGTAGATGCCGACCGCCGCGGCGACCATGACGACCACGGCGGCCGCCAGAATCATGAGCATGCCGTGGCGCCTGGACTGGAACTCGACGCCCTTCGCGTAGGCCAGACCCGTGGTGGCGATGCCCGCTACGAACAGCATGCTGGCGATGAACAGCGTCGCCCAGCAGGCTCGCACCAGGTGAAGCGCCGCACTCGACGACCTGCGGGACGAGGAGGTCGGCGAGCCTCCGTAGTGGTCGCCGGTGACGCCACGTGTCCGTGACGGGTTGCCCGTGGCGATGAATATGCTGTCGTCGACGACCCTGAAGAAGCCGTAGGCCAGCGTCGGCGGCCCCGGGTACGGCGGGGGCCCCGTTTCGTCCATCGACGTTGTCGAGTCGTCTTCGCCTTCCGGAGGAGGCAGCTTGGCGGTCGCGGTGTCCGTCTCTTGCAGGGCGGCGATGAAGAACGTGTCCGGATACATCTAGCGCTCGACTCGCGACGGCTGGGACGAATGGTAACTGAGTAAAACGAGCCTTCTTTTTTTTTTCTCGCCCAACGACCCGAAATTTGCGAGTTACAGCAGCGTAAGGGAAGCCAACGCCGCTGCAACCAACATTCCTCTTTGAACTGCGGCGGGCGGCGAGTAGGTCAATCATTTCGACGAAGGGCGGCCAGAAGAACAGAAAAGTTCGAGCTACACAAACCGAGTCAGTAAGGAAGACGCAGCATTCCAGAGGAAAGAAAGGATTACACGCTTGCTATGAGCAACAGGGCAAGCCGGCTTCGCTGCATGTCGCAGTAGGTGAAGGGATGCGTGCAGGCGAGGGAACAGTGCCTGATGATTGATGATCGTAGAGAATTAACGCACCCAGTCTCGCGCACGCTAAAGCAAACCAAAGTCACTTGAAGGGCGAGGATAAAGCCAGTTTAGGCGAGGGGCATTAGCAACGCCCGCTGTCAGCTCTGCTACAATAGAAAGCTGACGCACGCGACAGTCCTGACATCAATACCTCCTTTCGCCTTTCTGACGTTCCAGCTATTCGGGACGATTAGTTGTCGCGTGCCTCCCATCCCACCAAGTAAAAAAAAAAAAAAAAAAAAAAAAAAAAAAAAAACACACGAAGCAAAACTTTTTCTTAGCTCTTGTCTGCGTTGAACTGTTTACTCAAGCTGAAAGGAAACCAACGCGTACAAAGATTATAAGCAAACTATTCCGACTGATAGCGATTATAGCTAATAAAAAGCCATCTCAACTTTTTTTTTTTTTAGATAACCCCATAAGATCACAAGGACGTGGGAACGCTTTGTGCATTGCTTACAAATCCTGCTTTCGTGCGCTATCTTTAGAATGGTTCTCGTCGAGCTAAAAAAAAGAAATATGACAACTCAGTGGAGCACGCATGTTATCTGCAAGTATTCAGCTGGTTTGTGTGGCGAAATCTGTGAAGATAGGAAATAAAATTATCATGAGTGCAATACAAGATGAACTATTCGCCAAATGCTGAGAAAGATAATGAAATATCTCTAACGTGAACGTCTTCTTAAGGCGAAGCTTTCTCCTGTCTGGCACTCCGCGTCGGAGACTGGCTCAGAGCGTGTGTACGCATGACAGGTGCGCGGCAGAGAGGGAAGGCGACGCCAGAAACTCGTTTGGACCTTTGCACCACGTCGAATGTGCACAATGCCCTCTGGAGCTCACTGTGCATCGCCACATTAGCCTTCTGACAGGCGCAATTATCCGTGACACCCCGCAAACACATTGCAATGCAGAAACTGCAGCTTTCTACGTGCAAGTCTAGAGCGAAGCTAGATAGAAGTGATGAGAGCAGGTAGGCAGAGGGGCACGATGAGTGGGGGAGAGAGGGCAGGGAATGGGCAGAAACGACGCAGTCGCGAAACGAGTTCGCAGTTCCGATACAAGGGTACGGCACGTTTCTGCTATTTCTGGAAAGTAAACACCATGCAAACTTGTCAAGCGGTCAAGTTACGCGGGGCGTGCTGAAGCAGAGCCGCATTAAAGCGCACCGTAGGGTCCAGGCGGTGACACTACGGAAGCGGTCGCACGTCAAATCAACACTTCTCTATCTGCCACGGTAGCTTGGCGGCTATGGCATTGCTCGAGGTCGCGGGTTTCATCCCGACCGCGGTCGCCGCATTTCGACAGGGGCAAAATACAAAAAAAAAAAAAAAAAAAAAAACGCTCGTGCAATTAGATTTAAGGACACGTTAAAGAACACCGCGGTGTCAAAATTAAACTGGAGTTCGCGACTGCAACGTGCCTCATAATCCGGTTGTGGTTTTGACACGTACAGATCGAATCCCGGCCGCGGCGGCCGCATTTCGATGGAGGCGAAATGCAAAAACGCCCTTGTGCTTGCGTTGTAGTGCACGTTAAAGAACACCAGGTGGTCAAAATTAATCCGGAGCCCTCCACTACGGCGTGCTTCATAATCAGAACTGGTTTTGGCACGTAAAACCCCAGAATAAACAAGAAGGCTCACAATTTGTAAAATCTGTAAGTTAGCTTTCCCGCAAGAATTTATTCCGAACCAAAAACTCTCGTTAACAGACTGCCTTTCTCGCTCTGAGTGTTTTTATCCAGCAAAGACGCACGAGCCCCCAAAAAGCTTTGCAAAAGACTTCTGCTGGAATGTCCCTCCTCATTTTAAGCTCCGCGGTGTACAGAGAGAAAGGGTGAAACAAAAAGGAAAAGCAGGGACGATTGCTGAATGGAAATAATAGTGCGTTTTGCTAGCCTGTGGTCCAAGTTATTTGATTGCAAGATATACTTGCTCGCACATGCGCAGTAACATTTTTTTTTTCATATTGTCCATTGGAAACGCTGGTGAACGTTATTATAAAAGGAGTTGTAACCATCATTATTATTTTCAGCGCTCTCGAGAAATTGATGCTTGGTATAACGTAACTATGAAGCCGACGGTAGAGCACTGCCACGGGCCTGATTGTGCATGACCAAGCCCGGCCTGTAAGTTAAAAAAAAAACACACATTTTTACTTACAGATTGCACCGTATGTGTCAGCCTCACCCTCTCGAGGTCTAATCAGTTGCCGTGCATAAGCAATAAAAGACCGAAATCTTTGTTTCTCCCAAGGGAACATCAGTGATCCGGCCCATATAGCTTGTGCTGTTATTTTTCCGCGGGTGCGCATTTACCTTGATCGTACGATCTGGTCCTGCGAGCTCATTTAGCACGCGATTATGTATATATATATATATATATATATATATATATATATATATATATATATATATATATAAACAGGTGAATTCGCGAGCACACGCCTAAAATAAACGCACAAGTAGAAAGAGGCATTCCTTGCGTTAGCGCTAGAATAATATAATAGTGTCGAGAGTGGACATACTGCAATCGCAAAAACGGTAACAGCGAAATCGTTTGAAGAGCGGTTTTCTTTTGTATAATTTATATTTCCTGACACGGAAACAATGTTCGTTTTTGTGGAAAAGAAAAAAAAAATAGAACTTCATCTGTTATCCTATTTTCTGTGGTAAAGTACTTTGCAAGTGTCACTTCAGCTTGGCACAGAATGCCTTGAATCATGCAATGCATAATGTTCGCGTGTTCTCGAAGGCCCTACTTAGGCCCTTTACTTAGCGGGCCCGAGTCCGGCCCGGGCCCGGTCCGAGCCCGCCAAAAAACGCTACGGACGGCTTGGCCCGGACCCGCACAGTGCTCTAGCCGACAGGGACCTCAAGAAGCAAGAGGAAAAGAAAAGTGGGTGGCAAAACTGTGGTGGCAATAATTTCAAATTCGACAGTAGTTATCAAGCACGCAACTTGTGCCGTTGTCAGATTGGAAGACCATTTGGCACCCACAGTTGACGCATCCCAGAGCTTACATGTACTCATCAACCCAGCATTATTCGGTAGTCTGACCCCGGCACACCCTCTACCTCGGGTTGACAGGGTGAGTTGCTTTGGTTCGGGCCAGCGGTCCTTTCCGGGAAAGTGGGCCGCCGTGGAGCAGCACGAACTTCTGCCACGATTCGATGTGGCTTGTGAGGCAGTGAGAATGCTCAACCCTCTCAAAACAAACAGCACGGAAATCTAAGTCCCCACAGTGCATGGTGTTCAGTTTTTTTTTTTTTTAATCACTCTTTCTCTGTTTGTGCCTCACATGCCGTCTCTTTCCTAATAACCAGTGGTATAGACACTAGAAAACTCACCTCGAGTCATTACACCTGTGCAAAGCCTTATGTTGGATGTTTGCTGTTTTCATATTGGCTTTTTGCACTGAAATTGCATTTCTGTGGAGTAATCAAAAAGCAAGGCTTGCTGTTGCTGGCTTGGACAAGATTTAAGAATGCTGAGTATCGTTTTGGCATATCTGGTAGTTTGCTGGCTTGTTCCTTTTTCTGACTTGCTGTGTCAGTTGTAGGCAGTTGTCACTAAAAAGCGACAAGCGACGCGACAGGCACACCCTGTCGCGCTGTCGTGTCGCGGCGTGGAGCAACCACATGAACGCGACATCGCGAAAAAGAGTAGCGACGGTTTACATTGTTGTGCGAACGAATGTTATCTTGCGCGCGTAAAGAAATCTCAATTTTATCAAAAGGTCAATGTTTTATCTAAACCTATAGCTAAAATATGCTATCATCCCCAGAGGAACTCCGTTCCATGCCGCCAGCGTAAGGTGCCGTGGCGACATCTGTTGAGTAAAACTTAAAACACTTTCTCGGCTCTCGGTGGCGGTTCAGGCCTCACAGCGTCAAAACAAAACAACCGATCTCAATAATAACGACAAGAGAGCGCCGATACTTAGTCTTCAGCTAGCGATGAGGTGAAGCGATGACTGATTGTAGTATTTATTTTTTGCTGTCACAGCAGAGAGCAAGTTGCAAGAGCGAATTCGGATCGAAGCGGGCAGACTGATTGCTGCCCTGATGTTGTGCAATCGCTGTCCCCAGCGGATGTCGTCGTGCTGACTTCCGGGCGACAAGCGATATTTTCTGGCTGGCCAGAAACCGGCGACACGACCAGCGACAGCGACGGATAGCCCTCCGCGACGGCAAAACCTGTCGCTCGTCGCCGTCGCTTGTCGCTCGAAAATCGCGTGCATGCGGTTGTGCCTTTATCTTTCTGTCTCCCGTTATCCCTTCCCCAGTGCAGGGTAGCAAACTGGATATCTATCTTCCGGTTAACCTCCCTGCATTCTGTATCTCACTTATCACTCTCTCTAACGTGAACGAACATATCAAGGAACTGAGAAGCAGACGCGTTAGTGAAACGCCTATTTACCCACCGCAGTGGCTCAGCGGCTAAAGTGTTGCGGTGCTAAGCACAAGGTCGCGGGATTAAGTCCCGGCCGCAATTCGATGGGGCGAAATGTAAAAATGCCCGCGTCCCATGCATTGGGAGGCACGTTAAAGATTCCCTGGTCGTCAAAATTAATCGTGAGTCCCCACTACGGTGTGCCTCAAAATAAAATCGCAGTTTTGGCACGTAAAACCTCAGGATTCAATTCAAACATATATGCGTCTTGTATGCCGAGGAAACTAGGTTTACACAAGCTGACTGACTGACTGAATAAACTTTATTAAAACCAGCAAGAGGTGGTGGCTGGGCCTAGGCCTCCCACGTGGGGACGTCGAGGTGTTGCCTCTTCGCCGCCTCGCAGGCTTGCTGGGTCGCCCATAGTTGGTCGTCGAGGTTGGAGCTACGCAGGGCAGCGTGCCATCTCGACGAGAGGGTCGTGGGATTAGTGTCGAGGTATTGTTGTGTGCAGTCCCAAAGCATGTGTGTAAGTGTGGCTGGCTGTGTCTTGCAGATATGGCACGTGGGATTGGGGTAAATGTCTGGGTAAATCTTGTTGTAAAGGTGTAACGAGGGGTAAGTGTTGGTTTGTAGCAGGCGGAAAGTTGTAGCCTGGCTTGCTGTGCGGGCCGGGGAAAATCCTACGCTCTAAGTAGAAGGATTTAACTACATCATTGTAGCGTGTCAGGCGATCCCTACCGGTGGGGGCAGCCTCTCCGTCTCCCGCGCGGTAAACGAGCCCTCGCGCTAGGGAGTGGGTAACCTCGTTGAGGTTGGGGAGGTGCGGGTGGACGGTGCCTACATGAGCTGGGAACCAGACGAGTGTAACCTGATGGTCGGTTGAGCGGGGTGCTTGTTGCAAGATGCGCAAGGCTTGGTGGGAGATACGGCCGTTGATGTAGTTGATAACGGCGGAGCGGGAATCAGAGACGATGGTATGGCATGTTGGGTCTAGTGTGGCTAGCGCGATGGCCACTTCTTCAGCTTCCTCAGCGTGTGGGGTTACTAGGCTGATAGCATGGTGGAGAGAGCCTTCACGTGTGGTGACGGCTGCAAAGCGGTTACCGTGGGGATATTCGGCGGCGTCGACAAAACTCACACCGTCGTTGCGAGCAAGGGCTTTGGTGAGAGCCGTGGCACGTGCTGTGCCAAGCTGTGAATAAAATTATTGGAATCTTATCTTCTTTCACAGCTTTGTTACTCTATTTCAGCAGCGTGTATGTGACGTCAAGGTGGGAATATATCGAAGCGGCATTAAACAAGTTGGCGTTATTTCGTTGGCGATTAACACGTGCCATTATGAAGATGAAAAACCAGAACGCCACGCAGTACTACAAGAAGACACAGTCCAACCTAGCTATTTTTTTTTTAGCAAAACCGCGATCACAAAGGCAACAACTCAATAACCATGCACGCAATGAAAATTCGCCCTCATAAACTGATTTCGCTTTGCATCTACTAGAGTTTACAAGGGTCTTTACTGCTTGACAGGAGTACAGAACAAAAACCTCGCTGTGTGAGAACAGGTGCTGTGAACTGCGGAAACAGCAAAACGAAAAAGAAATGAAAAAAATAATCGAATCCCCCCCGCGCACACTTTAGCTACACTACACTTAAGCACTTGCCCTGCTTTCAATTTACCCCTGACGCCACAGCGTCTGTCGCAGAAAAGCAGACTGAACACATGCTTTGGTTTCTGGCAAATAGGCCTGCAGAACAGTCGACGTAAGCATTTCCCAGTATTTTATTTTCTTCCGCCCTCATTATAACCCACCACGCCAACGATCCCCCATCCCGCCGATACAAACGCCTAAGAGGTTAATGACAAAAGTGCTTCAAGTGCCCGGGAACGCAGACCACCGTGGCCGTCGGCTTCCCAAAGACATCCAAGCGAAACAAAACTCCTGGCAAGAACTTTATTTAGCAGACACACCTTGACGGCACTCTCCCGGACATGAAAAACACACAGCGTCGATCACGAAGACGCCTTGAGGTGAAGAACGTCAGTGAAGCATGCGCGGACTCGCTACCCTTCAGACGGCTTGAACACGGGCCTCGTTCTTACGGCGGGTGAAACAAGCGACCGGAGTGTAGTACAGCCCAGCCAGGAAGGCCACGAGGGCCACGGCCAGAACGGACGCCGCGGCCCAATCGACGCGAGCGAAGACGTCGTCCACGGTGCGAACGATCGCTTTAAAGGCGGGGGAGCAGCAACTGAAAGCGATCACAGATTCGGCCAGCACCGTCACGAATATCGTAAGAGCGATGACGGCACAACAGTCCCGTCTCGCGGTCCACAACTTATCCCGGGATGAGCCAGTGGACCGAGATTCAGCGACGACTGCGGGAGACGTCGAAGGCTCCGAGCTGCCTTCCTCGCAAGAGGGGAGATCTCCGGCCTGGCAGATGCATGGAGTCGTCGTACCCTTGGAGCACTTGACGTAGCACACCATCCTCTCTTGGTGTTCGCTGTGCAGTCGATATATATATCGACTGGGTGGCTACCGACGAAACTTCGGCTTGGGGAGTACGCACACACTTGCTCTCCACCGACGGCAGAATCAACCTGACACGTGCGACCCTCAAGGTGCGTGGTGGGAAACCCGTCTTTCCTCTCGCGTTTACCGGCACGTGATGCGGCCTTCTTCGGTGCTGCCGGAGTGATTTGTGTGTGGTGGTTCGGGTTGGAGAAGGAGAAGAGTTGGCGCCATCTTCTGCAGCCCTTGAGGGAGCACGGTGACTTCTCCACCTCCCACGCGTTCACACTCCCGCCCGTTTCGGTGTTGACTGAAGATTGGCGACAATGCTGAGAAAGGGTGGAAGAGTGGGTGGCGATACAAAAGGCGACGGCGGTCGTTTCCTCTCGCTTATCCAGCGCGAACACCGAGCGCGACAAAACCTCTCGAACTTAGGGCAGAGGGCTTGGCGATAGAATTTTTGACATTTTATGTATTCCAGCGCTCAGGGGGGAAAAAAGTAAATACCCGGAAAAAAAGAGACACCAGGACGGAAAGGAGGCTCCTCCTAAGCGCTGGAAATTCGTCAAAACTTCTCGAGTGTGACATACGGGAAGAGTAAATGGATGTCGTCTTTCGCCTATGAATGTATATTGTACCTTACCTGTTCTTCACAACCAGAGAGCCCTTTTTAGGATTAAGGCGTGAACCCACGAGGTGAACCCAAACCAACTCTGTGCAGTACAGAAAAAGCAACAGCTGCGGTCAACCCCCCCCCCCCCCAAAAAAAAAAAAAAAAAAAAAGGAAGCGTTCCTTCCTAAAAGCTCTCTGTATGTATTATTAGCGCACAATAGGCCCGCCTTCTTTCCTTCTCTGGAACACATCCGGCGATGGCAATGCAGCTATTGTTGCACTGCCAAAAATGAAATCCTGCGAGCTTCTTTTGCCTGCCAAGAGCCAACAAGCGCCTGTTTTCCTTTAGTTGACTCGCGTTCGCGCAAAATGTATGCCCTTAGCGAGCTCTTTTTCATCAACAAAGACTGCAGACAAGACACATTTTCTACACGGTGAAATTCCCTGGTTGGAATCATTAGGTACAAATATGCAAATAGTTTCCTTCATCCCTTAGTCTATCCTCTTCTCCTATCCTACCTCTCTTTCTCTCCTGACCACACCGCCACTGCTGACTGCTGATCAGGTTGTCAGCAGAGGTAGCTAGGCGCTCACAGAGCGGTCAGCAGTGATTTCTTTCCTTTCCCTCATTTTATATAAGATAGCAATCATTGACCACTACTACGTAGCAACCACCGCGACACTGCTGATCCTGAAGGTGGCCGCATTTCGATGGGGCCGAAATGTAAAAGCCCTTGTGTGCTTACATTTAGGGGCACGCTAAAGAACGCCAGCAGCGCGGTTGCTTGGGAGAGCTTGTATTATGACTTCGCGTTATGGCAGAACCGCGCGAAAAAACATGGGACACATGATGAAGGAAGTAACGGGAGAGAGCTGCCCCTCTCTCACCTCCTGTCTAAGGTATTTCACGCGAAACCCTAGGTATTAAAAAACAAAACAAAGAAAATGTTGACTCCCCCACTACGGTTCGCCCCATAATAAGATCATGATTTTCGCATGTAAACCTCAAAAAAAAAATTTTTTTTTGACAGTCTACAAAGAGCTTTTTCCACAATTATAATTTGCGAAGCAAAAAGACAACCAAGACACTGGGACTCGAGCGCTGTCTTTTAAGCGAAGGTTTATTAGAAACATGATACGATGAACAATAAATACAAAGTCAAAATAAAAACAAAAAGAGACTGATAAATGTGTGGTGACAAAACAGCTGTCACAAGGGCGAGGTGTTGTTATGCGTTATCAAGGAAAACTTCTGATTAGTTAGGACGATCGACCGCTGGCTAACAGATGACTGAGCATGCTTTTCAATTTGGAAAGCATCGGCAATTTCACAGGTGCGCTCATCTCGCAGTGCACGAAAGCTGCCTTGTAGGTTTCAGCCCGCGTTCAATCTTCAGCATAGGGCAAGGCTGCATTGTGGATTTTTCGAAGTAACTAAATGGGGTTTATCAAATAAAACGTTTAAAAAGACAACGTGAATTATCAACTAGCAGAAAAAAAAAAACAAGACGTATACCGGTATCACTTGCAGCAGCCCTGACGAATCGAAACTCGAATAGAACATCTCGAGGGACGCCACGCAAGCAGGTGACTCGCCGTGCTGGTACATAGCCTCCTGGCTGGCATAGTCGCTTTTGGGTGCACCTTAGAGAACCGAAGCTGCCCTTTTTCTTTTGTTTTTTATCGTGCACTCGTCGACAATCTTACAAAGGCCGGTTAACTGCTCACAGGCAGAAAACCACGTTTGTGTACCCACCGCTAGCTATTTTCTTTAGATTATGCGATACGATATGCAAATAAGGCGATTCAATTTTTCCCTTTTGTGATTGTATTGCTTTTTCGCCCACGAGGCCCTTTGTAGCGGTCACGTGTATCGAAACTTCGAGCGAATCGTCTCACCCGGCGTACAGTGTTCATCAAATTTGCACGTATAACTGAAGTATATTGGAGCGCAAGGCACACAACGACAACCCGCCGTGGTTGCTACTTTTTTTTTTTTTTAGATAACCCCATAAGATCACAAGCACGTGGGAACGCTTTGTGCATTGCTTACAAATCCTGTTTTCGTGCGCTATCTTTAGAATGGTTCTCGTCGAGCTCAAAAAAAGAAAAATGACAACTCAGTGGAGCACGCATGTTATCTGCAAGTATTCAGCTGGTTTGTGTGGCGAAATCTGTGAAGATAGGAAATAAAATTATCATGAGTGCAATACAAGATGAACTATTCACCAAATGCTGCGAAAGATAATGAAATATCTCTAACGTGAACGTCTTCTTAAAGCGAAGCTTTCTCCTGTCTGGCACACCGCGTCGGAGACTGGTTCAGAGCGTGTGTACGCATGACAGGTGCGCGGCAGAGAGGGAAGGCGACGCCAAAAACTCGTTTGGACCTTTGCACCAGGTCGAATGTGCACAATGCCCTCTGGAGCTCACTGTGCATCGCCACATTAGCCTTCTGACAGGCGTAATTATCCATGACACCCCGCAAACACCTTGCAATGCAGAAACTGCAGCTTTCTACGTGCAAGTCTAGGGGGAAGCTAGATAGAACTGATGAGAGCAGGTAGGCAGAGGGGCACGATGAGTGGGGGAGAGAGGGCAGGGAAAGGGCAGAACCGACGCAGTCGCGAAACGAGTTCGCAGTTCCGATACAAGGGTACGGCACGTTTCTGCTATTTCTGGAAAGTAAACACCAGGCAAATTTGTCAAGCGGTCAAGTTACGCGGGGCGTGCTGAAGCAGAGCCGCATTAAAGCGCACCGTAGGGTCCAGGCGGTGACACTACGGAAGCGGTCGCACGTCAAATCAACACTTCTGTATCTGCCACGGTAGCTTGGCGGCTATGGCATTGCTCGAGGTCGCGGGTTTCATCCCGACCGCGGTCGCCGCATTTCGACAGGGGCGAAATACAAAAAAAAGACGCTCATGCAATTAGATTTAGGGACACGTTAAAGAAAACCACGGTGTCAAAATTAATCTGGAGGCTCCGACTGCAACGTGCCTCATAATCCGGTTATGGTTTTGACACGTGCAGATCGAATCCCGGCCGCGGCGGCCGCATTTCGATGGAGGCGAAATGCAAAAACGCCCTTGTGCTTGCGTTGTAGTGCACGTTAAAGAATGCCAGGTGGCCGAAATTAATCCGGAGCCCTCCACTACGGCGTGCCTCATAATCAGAACTGGTTTTGGCACGTAAAACCCCAGAATAAAGAAGAAGCCTCACAATTTGTAAAATCTGTAAGTTGGCTTTCCTGCAAGGATATATTCCGAACCAAAAACTCTCTTCTCACTCTGAGTGTTTTTATCCAGCAAAGGCGCACGAGCCCCTAGAAAGCTTCGCAAAAAACTTCTGCGGGAATGTCCCTCCTCATTTTAAGCTCCGCGGTGTACAGAGAGAAAGGGTGAAACAAAAAGGAAAAGCAGGGTCGATTGCTGAATGGAAATAATAGTTCGTTCTGCTATCTTGTGGTCGAAGTTATTTAATTGCAAAATATACTTGCTCACGCAAGCGCAGTAACATTTTTTCATAGTGTCCATTGAAAACGCTGGTAAACGTTATTATAAAAGGAGTTGTAACTATCATTCTTTTCAGCGCTCTCGAGAAATTGATGCTTGGTATAACGTAACTATGAAGCCGACGGTAGAGCACTCCACGGGCCTGATTGTGCATGACCAAGCCCGGCCTGTAACTTTTAAAAAAAATACATTTTTACTTACAGATTGCACCGTATGTGTCAGCCTCACCCTCTCGAGGTCTAATCAGTTGCTGTGTATAAGCAATAAAATACCGAAATCTTTGTTTCGCCCAAGGAAACATCAGTGATCCGGCCCATATAGCTTGTGCTGTTATTTTTCCGCGGGTGCGCATTTACCTTGATCGTACGATCTGGTCCTGCGAGCTCATTTAGCATGCGATTATGTGTATATATATAAACAGGTGAATTCGCGAGCATACATCCTAAACTAAACGCACACGTAGAAAGAGGCATTCCTTGCGTTAGCGCTAGAATAATACAATAGTGTCGAGAGTGGTATTATTGCAATCGCAAAAGCGGTAACAGCGAAATCGTTTGAAGAGTCGTTTTTTTTTTTGTATAATTTATTTTTACTGACACGGACACAACGTTCGTTTTTGTGGAAAAGAAAAAAATTAGAACTTCATCTGTTATTCTATTTTCTGTGGTAAAGTACTTTGCAAGTGTCACTTCAGCTTGGCACAGAATGCCTTGAATCATGCAATGCATAACGTTCGCGTGTGCTCGAAGGCCCGACTTAGGCCCTTTAATTAGCGGGCCCGAGTCCGGCCCGGTCCGAGCCCGCCAAAAAACGCTGCGGACGGCTTGGCCCGGACCCGTGCAGTGCTCTAGCCGACAGGGACCTCAAGAAGCAAGAGGGAAAAAAAGTGGGTGACAAAACTGTGGGGTCAATACTTTCAAATTCGACAGCAGTTGTCAAGCACGCAACTTGTGCCGTTGTCAGATTGGAAGACGACTTGGCACCTACAGTTGACGCGTCCCAGAGCCCACATGTACTCGTCAACCCAGCATCATTCGATGAACTGACCTCGGCACACCCACTACTCGGGTTGACAGGGTGAGTTGCTTTGGTTCGGGCCAGCGATCCTTTCCGGGAAAGTGGGCCGCTGTGGAGCAGCACGAACTTCTGCCACGATGCGATGTGCCATGTGAGGCAGTGACAATGCTCAACCATCTCAAAGCAAACAGCACGGAAATCCAAGTTCCCACAGTGCATGGGATTCAGTTTTTTTTTTTTTTTTTTTATCGCTCTTCCTCTGTTTGTGCCTCACATCCCTATACCCCAGTGCAGGGCAGCAAACTGGATATCTATCGTCTGGTTAGCATTCTGTATCTCACTTATCACTCTCTCTATCATGAACGAACATTTAAAGGAAATGAGAAGCAGACGCGTTAGTGATACGCCTATTTACCCACCGCAGTGGCTCAGCGGCTAAAGTGTGGCGGTGCTAAGCACCAGGTCGCGGGATCAAATCCCGGCCGCAATTCGATGGCGGCGAAATGGAAAATTGCCTGTGTCCCGTGCATTGGGGGTGCGTTAACGATTTCCAGGTCATCAAAATTAATCCTGAGTCCCTCACTACGGTGTGCCTCAAGATCAAATCGCGGTTTTGGCACGTAAAACCTCAGGATTCAATTCAAACATATATGCGTCTTGTATGCCGAGGAAACTAGGTTTACACAAGCGGTGAATAAAATCATTGGAATCTTATCTTCTTTCACAGCTTTGTTACTCTATTTCAGCAGTGTGTATGTGACGTCAAGGTGGGAATATATCAAAACGGCATTAAACAAGTTAGCGTTATTTCGTTGGCGATTAACACGTGCCATTATGAAGATGAAAAACCAGAACGCCACGCAGTACTGCAAGAAGACACAGTCCAACCTAGCTATTTTTTCTAGCAAAACCGCGATCCCAAAGGCAACAACTCAATAACCATGCACGCAATGACAATTCGCCCCCATAAACTGATTTCGCTTTGCATCTACTAGAGTTTACAAGGGTCTTTACTGCTTGACAGGAGTACAGAACAAAAAGCTCGCTGTGTGAGAACAGATGCTGTGAACGGCGGAAACAGCAAAACGAAAAAGAAATTTAAAAATAATCGAATCCCCCCCGCGCACACTTTAGCTACGCTACACTTCAGCGCTTGCCCTGTTTTCAATTTACCTCTGACGCCACAGCATTTGCCACAGAAAAGCAGACTGAACACATGCTTCGGTGGCTGGCAAGTAGGCCTGCAGAACAGTCGACATACGGATTTCCCAGTTTTTTTTTTTTTTTTTTATTCTATTCCGCTTTCATTATAACCCACCACGCCAACTATCCCCCATCCCGCCGATACAAGCGCCTAAGAGGTTAATGGCAAAAGTGCTTCAAGTGCCCGGGAACGCAGACCACCGTGGCAGTCGGCTTCCCAAAGACATCCAAGAGAAACAAAACTCCTGGCAAGAACTTTATTCAGCAGACACACCTTGACGGCACTCTCCCGGACACGAAGAACACACAGCGTCGATCACGAAGACGCCTTGAGGTGACGAACGTGAGTGAAGCAAGCGCGGACCCTTCAGACGGCTTGAACACGGGCCTCGTTCTTACGGCTGATGAAACAGGCGACCAGATTGTAGTACAGCCCAGCCAGGAAGGCCACGAGGGCCACGGCCAGAACGGACGCTACGGCCATATCGACCCTAGCGAAGGCGCCGTCCACGGTGTGGACCTTCGGCTCACGGGCGGAGGCGCAGTTGAACACGGCCATGCATGCGCCCAGCACCGTCAGGAACAACGCAACAGTGATGGCGGCACAAAAGTTGCGTCTCGCGATCCACAACTTATCCCGGGATGTGGACCGCGCTTCAGCGACGACGACGACTGCGGGAGACGTCGAAGGCTCCGAGCTGCCTTCCTCGCAAGAGGATGGATCGCCGGCCTGGCAGATGCATGGAGTCGTCGTACCCTTGGAGCACTTGACGTAGCACACCATCCTCTCTTGATGTTCGCTGTGCAGTCGATATATATCTACCGACGAGACTTCGGCTTGTGGCATACGCACACGCTTGCTCCTCCGGTAGGAAAATCTATCTGACACGTTCCACGTGCGCGCTGGGAAACACGTCTTTCCTCTCGCTTTTACCGCCACGTGATGCAGCCTTCTTCGGTTACTGCTGGAGTGAATTTCTCCACCTCCCGCTCTTTCACACTCTCGCCCGTTTCGGTGTTCACTGAAGATTAGCGACAATGCTGAGAAAGGGAGGAAGGGTGGGTGGCGATACAAAAGGCGACGGCGGTCGTTTCCTCTCTCGCTTATCCAGCGCGAACACCGAGCGTGACAAAACCTCTCGAACTTAGGGCAGAGGGCTTGGCGATAGAATTTTGACATTTTATGCATTCCAGCGCTCAGGGGGAAGAAAGTAAATACCCGGAAAATAAGAGACAACAGGACGGAAAGGAGGCTCCTCCTAAGCGCTGCAAATTCGTCGAAACTTCTCGAGTGTGACATACGGGAAGAGTAAATGGATGTCTATTCTGTTCCTCACAACCAGAGGACCCATTCTAGGATTAAGGTGTGAGCCCACGAGGTGGAGCCATACCACCTCCGTGCAGCACAGAAAAAGCTACGGCTCGCGTCAGCCAACCACCCCCCCCCCTCCCCCCAAAAAAAAAGAAAAAAAAAAGAAAAGCAAGAGTTCATTCCTAAAGGCTCTCTGTGCAGATACTTAGCGCACATTAGAATATTAGCCCACAACAGGAGCGCCTTCTTTCCTTCTCTGGAACACACCGGGCGATGGCAATGCAGCTATTACAGAGTTTTAGATTAGGGGGCCCTTACGCTTGCGTCCTCCTAATCTAAAACTTTCTATTGTTGCACCGCCGAAAATTAAATCCTGCGAGCTTCTCCTACCTGCCAAGAGCCAACGGGCGCCCTGTTTTTCTTTAGTTGCCTCGCGTTCACGTAGAATGTCTGCCCCTAGCGAGCTCCTTTACATCAACAAACACTGCAGGCAAGACAACTTTCCTGCACTCGTTGGAATCGTTACTACTAAGTGGTTCGTTTGGAAAAAGGAAAGGTTGGCGCTATCTTCTGCAGCCCTTGAGGGAGCCCGGCTCAGCGCCAGAATCGTTAGGTGCAAGTATGTAAATAGTCCTCCTTCGCCTACCCTCTCCCCCTTTCTCTCCCAACCCCACCGCCACTGCTGACTGCCGATCAGGCGTGCGCAGAGGTAGCTAGGCGGTCACAGAGCGGTCAGCAGTCATTCATTTACTTTCATCATTTTATATAAGATAAGCAATCACTTACTACTACTAAGCAGCACCCAACGCGGCGCTGCTGATCCTGAGGGCGGCCGCATTTCGATGGGGGCGAAATGTAAAAGCACTGGTGTGCTTAGATTAAGGGCACGTTAAAGAACTCCGGACGCGCGGTATCTTGGGAGAGCTTGTACTATGACTTCGCGTTATAGCATAACCGCGCGAGAAAACATGGATACGTGGTGAAGGAATTAACGGGAGAGAGCTGCCCCTCTCTCACCTCCTGTCTAAGGTATTTGCGGCGAAACCCTAGGTGTTAAAAAAAATTAAGAAAAATGTTGAGTCCCCCACTACGGTTCGCCCCATAATAAGATCGTGATTGTGGCATGTAAACCTCAAAATTGTGTTTTTTTATTAATTTTTAGTATACTGCGTAATGCCACGCGCATACGGATTCTGCAAACGCTTCTATACTGCGGGCTAGAAGCAGCGTCGTTGACATTGCCGCCATTCACGCATAATGAACGCGATGACGTCAATTGACAGGCTACAATGGGCTTTCTCCACAATCATAATTTGCGAAGCACAAAGAGAGACAACTAAGAAAGTGAGACTCGAGCGCTGTCTTTTAAGCGAAGGTTTATTAGAGACATGATCCGATGCACAATAAGTACAAAGTCAAAATACAAACAAAAAGAGACTGTTAAAAAGTGTGGTGACAAAACAGCGGCCACAAGGTCGAGGTGCTGTTATGCGTTATCAAGTAAAATAAACTCCTGATCAGTTAGGACGATCGATCGCTGGCTAACAGGTGACTGCGTATGTTTTTCAATTCGGAAAGCATCGGCAATTTCACAGGTGCGCTGATCTCGCAGTGCACGAAAGCTGCCTTGTAGGTTTCAGCCCGCGTTCAATCTTCAGCATAAGGCAAAGCTGCATTGTGGATTTTTCGAAGTAACGAAATGGGGTTTACCGAATACAACGTTTAAATAGACAACGTGAATTATCAACCAGCAGAAAAAAAAAAAAGATGTCACTTGCAGCAGCGCTGACGTACCGAAACTCGAATACAACATCTTGACTCACCCTGGGGGCATAGTCGCTTTTGGGTGCACCTTAGAGAACCTAATCTGCCCTTTTTCTTTTGTTTTTTTATCGTGCACTCGTCGACAATCTTACAAAGGCCGGTTAACTGCTCACAGGCAGAAAACCACCTCTGTGTACCCACCACTGGCTATCTTCTTTAGATTGTGCGATACGATATGCAAGTAAGGCGATTCCATTTTGCCTTTGTGTGTGTATTCCTTTTTCGCCCACGATGCCCTTCGTAGTGGTCACGTGTTTCGAAACTTCGAGCAAATCGGCTCGTCCGGCGTACAGTGTTCATCAAATTTGCACGTATAACTGAAGTATGTTGGAGCGCAAGTTACACAACGATAACCCGCCGTGGTTGCTCAGTGGCTATGGTGTTGGGCTGCAAAGCACGAGGTCGCGGCATCAAATCCCGGCCACGGCGGCCACATTTCGATGGGGGCGAAATGCGAAGAACACCTGTGTACTGAGATTTAGGTGCACGTTAAAGAACACCAGGTGGTAAAAATTATTCCGGAATCCTCTCTCCCCCCCCCCCCCCTCCTCACTACGGCGTGCTCGTGGTGTTGGCACGTAAAACCCATAATCCTTTTCTTCTTTTTTTAGCAAGAGATGCGTTGATGTGGTGGGATATTAGTGGCCTAAAGTGACTTAAACAACTATTGGCAAAAAAAAAAAAGACGCCAAATTGAGGAAACTTTCTGAATGTGGAACCTAATGAGAGCAGCATTCCGGGCAAGTTGGTAGTCCATTACTAAGGTATTATTGCGCAACAAAAGGACATGGACGGCAAAGAAGAACACACGCACCAAGCTCTTGGTGTGTGTGTTCTTCTCTGCCATCCATGTCCTTTTGTTGCGCAATAATACCTTAGTAGTGGAACCTAAGCCCGAGCCAGCATTTTACTACATCCACTAGGAACGGCGACGCTGATTGATCAATATAACTGGAGATAGCGCAATTAAATTTAAATGGGAAAGTGCACGTGTCAAAGGTGAGTTGAGGACAAGTGTCTAAATAGGCAGATTGTGGGCAAATACAAGAATTGTTTTTTTTTTTTTTTTTGCGCTTTGCAGCTTTTTGCATTTATAACAGTGCGTCATTCCAGAACTAACGAACGCTCCAATGTAAACCTTGGTAGGAATACAACGCCTCTTTCGGATAAACTTGCTGGCGAAATTTTGAAGTTGTAGGTCATTGGCGTGATCCGTAGAAAATTACCAATTTTGTGCTGGCCGAAGTTCTCGATACATTTTGCGATTAGTGGGCGTGTCAATATAAAACTGCATAGGAAAAAATCGCCCGTCTAGAGGAACCTTTTGGTACACCTTTCATGTATTTAATTTTATTTCCCGTAAGAAATGTCCAAACGACCGTATGAGCTCTTCAGATATGCCTCTACAACAAGATGTCCGCTCTAACAATGGTTTCCGAAAGTCACGGCTGAATTACATACAGGGTGTTTCACGTAACTTGAGCCAAACTTTAAAAATATGCAAATGCCACGTAGCTGGCCGCTCGAGGCACTTTACGTGTATTCGCGGCCTTTTTTCACGCTCGGAAAAACACTCTTATGTAGAAAGATGTATCGGCAGTTATGCATGTTGATCTACAATTTTCTCATCGACACTTTTCATCGAACCATAATAATTGAAAAGTTTAATGATCAATTAATTAAGACTAGTTATCTGATTTCGCACAATACAAAAATATAATCTGATTACCTCAAGGCGACGAAAAACAACATTACCTTGGTTCTCTCCAGCTACGTGGCATTCGTATATTTTTAAAGGTTCGCTCAAGTTAAACACCCTGCATGCATCGTGAACGCCTCTACAGCGAAGACAGCTTCAACAAATGTTCCTGCACCAATGTGTTGCACTTTGGGAGTTCATTTGTTTACCTTGTACGTTTTTAAAAGTTTTGCTGCGTTAAACCCACGTTTTCTACACCTTTTTTTTTTCTGTTTTTGAACCGAGGGTCCCACTGCAGTCGTGGACTTTGGGAATCTCGTCTGCACAGTAGCTATGCCTAATGATTGCTCCTTTAACTGATAATAAACTGAACTGAAACGTAGGAATTTAGCAATCCTCGAGTGGCTAATCTGTTCCTTTACGACGAACGCTCGTAGCGGCGAGGTCATTGCTCTCCGCATATGTCACTGGGGTGCGGTCAGCGTGTGTGTCATTGGTGATGTGCTTTGACGAGCGTGTCGATTATACAGCCAATGTTCCGGTCCTGCCAGACAGCCCCATCAATCACTCAACTCGTACGTCGCTTAATGCAGCATAGAAGCGGGTGTGACAGGTGAAGACGTCGTCAAGAGAGGTTATCGCTCTCGGGTTTCACCACGAAGCACGCCGTGAATCCCAATGAATAAGGCCGGCTGCATCCGCACATTCCGTCGGACGTAGTGCGTAGAAAAAAAGAATCTCTCTAATTCATTTTATAAATAACGGTTTTGTTTGGAGAACGAGCTTAGCCGGCTCTATCTTGCGAGCGGTATATGGTGCGCGATCTTGACAACAAAGTAACGCGTGCGGAGGCCCCAAGTACGTCGTTCTAAAGGCGCTTCACCTTATACGATTGGAATCAACAGTGCAAAGTGTCTTGGTGCACTACACAAGGCAATTAAGAGGACGGATTCGATGTCGCGACAAGCCAGTAAACTGCTAGCGGTGTTAGGTTGTGTCCAATGAATGTTAACGAGTTCCAAAACACGGAAGGAGGCGTTTCTGCACTGCGAAAATTCATGCGCACTGGCGGCGCTTCCCATCCTCTACTGCAAATATTAGCTGCACTGATAGCGCCTGCTGGCACGTGACTAGCTGCTTCGAACAAAAAAAAATTATTTCGCGCCCTTTGAATTCCATTGATTCCATGCCGAGCACTATGGGCTGCGCCGCCATCGTGCGTGAGTTTTTTGCATTGCAGGAAAACTGCCTCGCAGGTTTTGCGACTCGTCGATCAGCTAGACCGCGATCTCGCACACCTAATTTGTCGGCACTTACCAAGAAGGGAAGTAAGCTCGCAGTCAGCTGACTAGCGCGCAACTGGCTGGAGCATAAGTATTCAAAACGGAACGTCCCAGGTTCGATTCCTATAGTGCTATATAGACGCCTCCTTTTCTTCGAGCATTTGTGCTTTATTATTCTTGCGAAAGCAACGCAGGCATTGTCCTCAACGAGTGCCACAAAAAATCATCATCGGCGTGGATTAAGGTAGCTTTCCTAGGTATACCTGACTGGGGCGCGAAATACATTTCGTGAAAAGGGGACAGAAGAAAGGATACAATCAAGTATACCTAGGAAATCTCAGCACCACCTTGCCCTTGAAGAAGTTCTTTTGGATTAAGGTAGTGTTGTGAAGGACACGTGACAAGGTATGACGTCACGTGTCATGGACGTAACCAATTAATTAGAGAAGTCATAATACTTTCGCATTCAAATCACGTAAGGATACCCAAGTGACTTAATTTTCTCTCACAACGGCATGATGACGACCACTTTTTTGTGAAGGGTAACGTGAGTTTGAACACAATGAGCTCGCAGCATAGCATTACGAGCTGTGAAAACACTTATTGAATTTAGTAGTAACCATAGTGCTGCGCGTGCAAGCCGCAGTGGTAACCCCAGCTGCAAAAATCAGACAGAAACAAGTTGCTGATAAGAGTATTTATTTCCAGGACAAGCGCACGTGGATCACAAAGACGGTCACCATGCTCAAATCAGCACCAATATTCACACGAGCATCCCAGAGGTCGCAACGTCCCTGTCACTCCTCATAAATTGGTCCTTCCCAGACTACCAAAACTATAGCCACAAGTTGCCCAGTAACAACCAGTAGAGCAATGACACCCGCCGCAAAGGCCACCGGTTCCACACTCCTCCGCCACTTGGAATCGTCGGCAGTGAACAGCGGCAGCGTCAGGTCGGTCAGCACTAGTACAATCAGCACTACGGCCAACAAGGCGTACAAACGATGGAACAGGTCCGGCGACGGCGCCTCTTCGGGTGCCTCGAAGACCTGCTGGGGCTCCATGGCTGGCTCCGGCTGTTCGCTGGGCACGCCGCTGTCGCCACGACGACGCCCACAAACGGCGTAGACCCGCGTCTCGGATCTGGCGACCAGCTGCGCGGCTTCACCGCTCCGTTCGTCGTAGGTTGCGAGCATGTCTTCTTGTAAGCGAGGTACACGTGCACGGCAGGCGCAAGACGACCGGGCTCTCTAGTGGTGACAGAATCGGTCTGGTAGCAGGCGTGCCTAAACGTGCCGATGCACGTTCCACGTAGCGTGTGTCGGTGCCAGTAGCAGGACCGGTGTAGATATACGTGGTGATTCAGAAGCGCCTGATTGGCGTGACCAGAGTCCTTTGTGTGACTAGAGAGACGTGGGTCGTGTGGAAAGTGGGAAAGTAAGCCCTTCCACACGCGTTTTACGGCGGAGAGAGCAATTTTAGAAGCAGGTATTTAGTCACGAAGCGTGGGGGTCATCAACCCCAACAGATTCCTCCCCCCCCCCCCCAACCACACCACACACACACACTTATTTTTTTACGTTAAGCAATTTACACCTTCAATGTGGCAATGGTTTTCCTGGTTACTTGCCTATGCTGTGCGAGTCATGTCATTCACCACCTTTGTCAACTGAAATTTCAAGCTAGGCGATTTGTCTCCAGTTGTCATTAAAGAATGCCTCTCGTTCCCCCTCTCCCCAAGTGCAGAGTAGCCAAACGGACACGTCAACCGGGAGCCGTGGATGCCAGGTTCCAGACAGAGGGGGGGAGTGACATTTATGTCTGCGGACCTTTGTGCCTCTGCCAGCTTAAGTGATAAATAATCCGCAGCCCACGTTCATGACACCTGTCCCCCCCCCCCTATCTCTTCTCAATCAGTGGCACGAGTTGATGCACTGCGGCCGCCGATAGACTATCTGCTCCCCACAGGGTCCAGAGTGAGAAGCTCAGGATGTCACGTTGAAACCACGTGTATCCCAAGAAAGGCATTTGGGCCCCCCGTCACCCCTCCGACGTCCACAATTATAAAAAAAAAGCGTCGTTAATACATGGATACGATAAGTGGCATGTTTCAGACGAAGGAGAATGCGCCACGTGTAAGCGCATAGCACAGTAGAAGTACGACACGCTAATTAATGTCGCATTCGTGTAGACCCGCGTGGGAGCGGAAGGCGTTAAAAATCATTTGCGTGTTCTACCCACCCATAGGAGCTAGGGCGATGATGATGATGATAATTTATAGGCCTCCCCTTTGAACCGGGGCGGTGACAAATAGTCGCCTAGCCTGCGTGATTTAAATCAGGCATGCGATACATCTTTTATCTAGCATTTTTGTATACCTTTCATTACTCTCTTTTTTTCCCTCAATATCTGCCTTCTACATCTACCTATTACTCAGGTCGTATCATGTCAAATCAGGTCGTATCAATCTCTTCCCAGACTTTTTTTCCTATAAATACTCTAAACGTCCCCTGCTTATGTCGACTGCTGACCGGTTGATACTTCCGTCCACTTTAAACCTAAATTTCCGGAGTCCCCCACTACGGCGTGCCTCATAATCAGATCGTAGTTTTGGCACGTAAAACCACATAATGTATTATTATTAAACCCAAGCGCTTCTGGAAGGTGTACGTTACCTACTGTTCTCACTGGGTGAATCCCTTCACATTCTTTTAGGATGTGTTGAGTGGTCTCCGGATCTATGCTGCAGCATACACATGAGTCATCTAGTTCCGAATATTTGCTCCGGTATGTTTTGGTCCTTAGGCAAACGACTCGGGCCTCAACCTCAAATAGCAAGGCACCGGCCTTTGTGTTATCGTACAAATTTTCCCTTCCAATTTCTTTCTTCTCATTCTTGTAAATATCTATTGTCCTTTTTGTTTCCATTCCTCGCATCCAATTCACAGTCTCTATTTCTCTCACTTTATTTCTGATGACTCCTGGTTTCCTATTTAGTTTGAATTATCCTGTACTTGGTTGTCAACTTTCTTCACGTCTTCCTCCATTCTGTGTCCACGCTTTTCAAGTACAGACACTTGTGCTAAAGTGCACAAGCGCCCATTTGTGCTCCCGAGCCCTTCTTCAAAACTTTGATCTGTGCTTTTGTGACTTCTCTGGCAAGTGAGCTAGCGCCGCGCCCCCTTGTTCTAGGTGGCTTTCGCTTGGGGCAGCGTTCTGAGCGCAGGCGCCCTACCCCCCTCTTTTTTTTTTTTCTTTGTTATTGCCGTTTGCGCGCTGCGGTGTTCTGTTCGAAGCTGATCAGCTGTTCAAATTAAAGCTGATAAAAACGTACCTGCGCTTCACCATGAGCGATGATAGGCTATCAAACTTGGCGCTAATGAGCATAGAAAATAAATATGTAAAGAAATATCAAATTTACTACTGTAATTAATATGTTTCCAGACGCCAAGTGTCGTAAAAAGAACTTCTGAAGGAAGTAAGTCTTTAGCTATTTTAATGACACACCGTAGTTCATGTGTCGGCATTATGTGTTATTTTATTCCTTTTCGCGGTGTTGAATAAAAACTCCTAGCTAACCGTGTCCTTTATTATTTAGTTAATACCGCTTAACTTAAAATCACAAACTGAGGGTGCCTTTTTTCATTGTTCGCGCTGTCTTCATCGCGGCCTTCTCTTTCTCTCTCTCTAGCTTTTCTTTTCTCATTCTTTTTTTTTTCCATAGTGAAGCCAGGAATTATGCGATGCGTGCTTTATCATTCCGCTCTCAGCCTTGTGACTGTGCCGCCGCTCGAATGTTCATGTTTGTGAATGGCAGCAAGTAAAGACATTGTGGGTCATAATGGATGGAGCTCGTAATTGTCATGGCATTCGCGTCCGCGCAGCAAGCTAGTGGGTGACGTTTTCTAATGGGGCAGGACGATCAGCATCCCTGAAGCGCTATTTCATATTCGTTTCGGTTCAGTGCTTAATTCCCAAAAGTCTAATTACTGTATGCTGTGGCGCGTACACGACACAATATGACTGTCGGGCTTCAAATTCGCATCTGTTACATTATCCCTAAAATTGGTAATTAAAACTTATTACAACATTTTTTAATGATTTGTAAGGCATATTTTGCACAATGCCGTGTCTGCAGTGGCGGCCAAGCCTTAATTGTAGACTGACGACAGACGCGAAAATGCGCTTTATGCAGCACCTTACAAAATTTTGTCTGAAAAAAAAACACACTTTGTAAACCTGCTTCAGTTGCGATCACTGAGAACGAGAAGAGGGGGAGGCAGGCGCGTAGCCATGACGGCTGTGCTGGTGTTCAAACAAGCGTACGGGTCCTGCACCTATATATCTGCCACGCCTAGCACGCCACCCGGGGCGATCCCCCCTCTTTCTATTTACTCCTCTACCCCCCCCCCCCCCCCATTTTCTCATTATTTTTATGTTCAGTGCAAATAAACGTTATTATTATTATTAACCGACACCTGGGTGCGAAACCAAAATTTCCAGGAACCCTTCGAAGGCATTTGTGTTCGCGGGAACGCACTTAAAAAAGAACGTTGCACTAAATATTTCTGCACATCGTTTATCACCCACCGAAAAACCCGCCGTCCCCCCTTTTTCCTTGAATGGGAATGGAATGCCGTATTCATCCTTGTAACTCTAACCAAGAGAGGAGGCACCAAAGAGAGGACGGGTGTAGCACGTGAATGTTCTTTCCGCTTTAAGTACTGCTTCAAATTTAAGTACACGAGCGCTCTTGTATTTCGCCCCCATTGAAATGCAGCTGCCGCGGTGTGGATCGAAACCGCGACCTGGAGCAATGCCATAGCCGCAAAGCTACCGCGCCGGGCACAGAAGTGTTCGACTTGCCGCTAGGGTGCTTTGTGTTTGCACGCCCTGCGTCAGTTGTCCACTGCTTGACAAATTTGTACGGTGTTAATTTTTGAGAAATAGCAGAGACGTACCATACCTTGAACTTAACTTTATCCCATTTGTCCGCAACCGCTGTCGAATCTAGTACTAGCGTTTCCTTGCCTTCTTAGGTCGCCTCCTCACCCTAAACCTGCCTCCCCTCTGGACAGTTCCACATTAGTACAAAAGTAAGTGCTGCAGCTCCTGCCATGCTTTTTTTTTTTTTTCTTCTGAGAGGGGGGGGGGGGGGGGGGGGAGTCATGGATAATTACAGCCGTCAAGAGGGTATTGTGGCGACGCGATGGAAAGGTCCAAACAAGTTTCTAGCGTCGCCTTTGCTCTCTGCCACGTTTCCTATCTTGTATATGCACGCTCTGAACCACCTCCCGACGCGGCGTGTAGCAGCAGCTGCAGCGTAAAATTCAAGGAAAAAGCACACTTCCCTTCAGGGGCAACAAAAATTGCGGGCAAATTCTCTGAATAAGTCTCATCGAGCTTCGAGGTAAAGAGTGCAACTTTGGAGTTCGAGCAACGATATCTTCATCGTTTACCAAATCATGTTTGAGCGTATCGGACATTCGTGCGGAAGACTCACCACGGTGCATTCTCTGGCACGTGCTATCGTCGAGTGAATCGTACGCCAAACTAATCGATCCTCGCGGAAAAGGCCACGATCAAATGACTAATTGTCAAATATCGCTGATAATACTTTATTTACCAGACACAACAGTTCTTCCTGGATAGGCACACGCGGGTCACAAAGATCTTCTCTGTCTCTGTGGTCGCCTTGAGGTTAACACCAACAGCGGCACAAACATCCGGGAAGTGGCAGTGTCCTTCAGCGCGTGTAGCCGTGGCTCAGCTCACGTTCGATGAGCGGACAAATGGCGGCCACACACTGATCCATCTTGTATAGGAGCGCACCGATAGGCACAAGGATGACCGAGCATTCGAAGAACCACCAGCCCCAACGGGGAGCCAGGTCGAGAGTACGGCATCGGCCACCGCTGAAACAACCATCAGCAGGGCCATGCCGGCATAGTAATCAAGGCCGGTGGTCCACGACGGCGTCCACGTTGAGACGTCGACTTGCTCGGGGCTCGTGGGTGACGGTGCTGGCTCCGCCCGCTGACTGGTCCCGCTGCTGTGGGCACGAACCATTGTTTGTTCCATGTTGCGGTCGAGAAATCGGCCCAGTGACTGCCGGTCAACGATCGAGGCGTATGCGGGACAAGAAGCAGAACGAGCTTGGCTACTCTTCTCGGGCCGATCCAATGTGGTAGGCGCCTCTGCTTGCGCGTTTAGTCGGTGCCGGTATACCACTAACGCCACCTATACGACGTGTACACAACTTCCCTGAGTAGGGTGGCTAAATACACGGGAAAGGTCAGTTAATTCTCCCCGCTCCACTGGTGGCGGTTCTAGAATGCTAAACGGGAGAAGAGATCAATCTGGAAAACAGCCATTCCTTCAAAAGCGCGGAGGACCGTCGTCAATTATCACAATCACCCTCACCCCCAACAACCCTTCTCCACACCATGACACACACTCCCTTTGCTTTTATTATCTGAAACAGCTATCTTCAAAGTCTCAACGGTTCCCTTCTTTATCCAGCCGCCCCGATTGTGTCAACGTTGCTTACGCTTCGTTTCCATGAACTGGACGCGAGGAATGGGTCAGCGGGTTGAGTCATGCTGAGTCAGTCAGTCGTGCTGACTCAACACCTACCCCGCCCACCTCCATCCCTTTTACCTACGCTCCTTCGGACAGGTATGCTAGTACTGTTTACGTGAACCGGACGACGTAATTTTGACCCGAAAAGGCTCTATATATTGGCGGGTTCTTTCCCTTGTGCTGGGTAACAAAGGGTTAGGAGGAGTATTAAATCATCTGCGTGTCATGATTTTACTCTACGCAAACTGCAGCAAGGAACGAGAACGTCACATTTTATTGTGTCTACCCTTTCAGCTCCTTGTGTGAGCTAAAAGAAAGCATCTGAAAGGTACACTGTCTAATGATCGGAAGTAGACGGAGAACATTCTCCGAGTTCGTTTTTCTTGGTCGAGTTGGCGCCGTGCTAAGCGCTACTGCCTTTTCTCTTCGCCATCACGCATAGTCAATCTGTTCCAACCTCGAGTGACCTCGTTTACACAAGAGCCTTCTGACGCTCAGCTTCAAGAAATTATGGATAGATATAGCAGACCCGACGTTATAATACGCCATGGGC